>NC_051180.1:105574552-105802291 GCF_013339695.2 Rhipicephalus sanguineus | reverse complement strand
TCCGAACGGTGAAAATCCTAAGCTTGATTGTGGGACCTCTCGATAGGCAAACACAGTGCAGGTAGGTACCGTCCCAATCAGCGGGCCTTTCTTGACACATTCTTCTTCACCATATGCTAATAGTCCCATTGAATCTTTCTACCAAAACCGTTACACATGGGCGTGGTAAGCGGTGGTTAGCAGTTGCTGAATGGACACAGCCGGTGATTTCCCTCATTAGGTCGGATGTAAGTTCGACCCTCGGTCGCTGAGTATCCTCCTGGGAACTCCATACCGAGCGAACATCTCCAGCAGTGCCTCTGCAATCTCCACAGTATTGATGTCTCAGAGCCACGGCATCCGGGTATCTAGTTGCCATATCCACCAAAGTTAGTACGTATCGGTTGCCTTTCCTTGATGACGGGGAGATGGGTCCGATGACATCGATCCTACTCTCTGGAATGGGAGTTCGATGGTGGGCATGCTTCCGAGGGGGGCCGGGCGCTTTTCCCACTCGTCCTTTCGGTATAGTTCGTTGACATATGTCGCAAGATTTGACGTAACGTTTTACGTCGCTCTGCACGCCAGGCCAGACAAAATTCTTCTGTTATCCTGGTCGTTGTACTTTTCGCACCTTGGTGTCCAGCATGACTGCGTCATGCCCGAGACCTAGCACAGCGGCTCTCAAACCCTCCGGTACAACAAGTTGCAGAATTTCTCTCCCTGTGCAAAAAGTGCACTTTCTGTACAACAAGTTATCTCGAATGAGGTACTCAAACGTGTTCGACCCCTCTTCCTCTTCTGAACTTCCCCCACCGTTTTGAAACAGTCGGCGAGTGATCCGTCCTCTTTCTGCTGTTTGCTACCTCCGCAGGTGTAACTTTCAGCGCCTCCGCCGCAGGCACCTTCAGCTTCGGTGTTTTTTTCTCTGTTCGCAGTGGCCGCTCTAGTTTGCACCGCCGATGAAACCAGGGGGTTGCTTATTTCCAGCTCCTTAACCTCTGTTGTCTCCTTACTTTTTCCCTCCTTCGGGTTTTCTTGAGGGGGCCGTTCTTTCGTTTTTTCCGGTTGCCCGCATCCCTGCGTATTTTGTCCGGTTTCGTATGTCGCCTTCCATTCCGAATCTGGGTCATCTACCTGTCTTACGCCAGGGATATTTCCAAGAATTAAGTCGTACAAGGGCTCTTCCACGCACTTCGCTGCCACTGCTCCTGAATAGTACGGTGTAGACACGCTTATGATGGCCTCGGGCAGCCACCTCACGGTACCGTCAACCAGCGTCACCGGCGTTTGCTCACCTGTGAGCTCTTCATCCTTGACGAGATTTCTTTTTACAAGGACGGTATTCGTTCCGCTGTCCCTCAAAACTGAGACACGCTCCCCGCGAATATCTCCGTCTACCACTGGCATGCTGAGTCCACAGCCGATCACTGGCTTCGTCATTTCGGTTCCTTTGATCGTGTCACATTCAGTCTTATCCGCATTTGTGACGTCATTGCCTGCCATCCATTCCTGCCTAGGGCTCACGACGCATGCAGCCTTTTCTTGGGTCCTAACCCTGCAGTCTTCGGTACTGTGACCCCTTCTATTGCAATTCTGGCAAACGAGCTGGGCCTTCCCCGTTGCTCCTCCAAACCGACAATCTGCCATACGGTGTCCTGTTCTGTTACAAATAAAGCATCTAGGAGCCGGTCTGTGCGTATTTTCCTGCGATCTCTGCTTCGTCGTATCGGTGCTTAGCGATTTCGGTGCCTCTTCTTTCGCTTTTCCCAGGTTTCTCAGGTCCTGTGCTTCCATGAACTGGTCAGAGAAGTCCGTCAATTCCTCCACTGTCTTAAGCCTCCGCTCCTTTAGGAATATGGCCAGCTTCGGGTGGCAGCAGGACAAAACTGCTCCTTCACCATTAGAGCTTTGATTTCTTCGTACGATTTTTCCGTACCTGACATCTCGATCCATCGGTCGAGATAACCTGACAAGCGGGATGCAAACTGTTTCCCTGTCTCTGAATCATTGGGCTTGCTGCCTCGAAACCTTTCTCGGAATCCCTCGGCCGTTAACCGAAACCTCTGTAGCAGGGTGACCTTCACTTTATCATAGTCCGTCGACTCCGTCGCGGGCATCCTTCCAAACACTGTCAGTGCCTCGCCAACCAAACAAAGACTGAGAGCTGTCGCCCATTCGCTTCGTGCCCATCCTTGCCCCGAGGCTATTCTTTCAAAGCGATGCAAATACGCATCCAGATCATCGCGCTTATCGTCAAACGTGGCCATCAACTTCCTTGGACATATTTTTGTCGCTCTCGGCACCTCTTCGCGGGCTGTCGATGAGGGTCTCTCTTCGCTCCCTGCTCGTACCTCTGCCTCCGCTGCACGCAATCGCAGCTCTAGCCATTCTTTTTCCTGAACCGCCTTTTCTTTTTCGAACGCCGCCATTCGTACGGCTCTCTCCTCTGCCTCTCGGGCCGCTTCGCGCGATGCTGCTCTCTCATCTCTACGCCTCTGTGATTCCTGCTCATATAGCTTAAGCATCTCTTCTTTGCTTAGCCCTAAATTCCCAGACATCATCATCAACTTTACCAAGTCCATCGCTCTGGTTTCAGTACGAGCGCAAGCGTACCGACATTCACGTAAAGACAAATTGACTGGTTAGATTGTATCCTGGCAGGCTCGCCAAATTGTCGTCACCGTCAGTTAAGTGAAGGAAACCAGAGGGATGCACATGTACACTTTTCGCTTCGGCTATTTACTTTTCGAACATACATAAAAAATAGAATACACACAAAAGGTACTGTCATCAATATTACATCGCTAATGGCTTATTCGATAGTCAACATCGCTAAGTAAGAGTCCAAATCACAAACTAATTTCGCTTCTGCACGTAAAAGACAATAAAGTCCGAATTTACTTCTTTGGTGGCAGTTGGTGTCCGGTGTTGCACTTGACACTTGCTGGAGCCCTCGTAGCATAGCCGGGGGAACGACTTAGAACCAGGGACCGGAGCGTAGCCGATGTTGGTTCTGTCCAGCTCGAGTCGCGTACGTCTTCCTTTCGCCCAAGCCAAGGTTCGACTGCCCCGAGCTCTAGGTCGTCGTCTTCGAAATCCCTCTCCCGAGATTCCTTGGGGTCAATTGTGGGAGAGGAGCCTTTCCTCCTGCCGCGCCGGTGCGCACGGTGTTTACATTGAACTTTGCGCGGCGCCGGGACCGTGGGGCCCGCGCAGGGGGCAACTTCACGTTCTGCTGTAAGATACGGGGGGGCCCGCTCACGGGGGCGGCTTCGAATTCGCACTGTCTGGCGACGTCTTCTTTTGGCGCAAATTCACTTGGCATTTGGTTATTCAACGAAGTCCATTTGAATATGCACACTCATGACACTCGTCGAGTTCGTCCTCAGTCTTCCCAGGCCAGCCACTTCTTCCTCGTCGCTCGAACTGCCTTTCCATGGCCCGCGCACCACGCGCGCCTTTCTTCATCGGCCCCGCACGCCGATCATCATCACGGGGAGCCCGCGCACTTCAAATTCGGCACCGCACGCCGAGCACCACACGACGCCGACGCTCGTTCACCGTCCTCTTTACCACATAGTTGTTTGCATAACTGTCAGATGGAATAAACAGGTGTCCTGCCTTGCAGTTATGGTGAAATGTAGCGAAAAAGTTGCAGTAGAAGAATGTTCAACATCTTGAAATGTTTCCCTATTTTGTCACTTGCTTCAAAAGTGAAACTGAAAATGTGCTATTGCTAAATATACTGTTCAAAAAGCAAGCTCGTTATATAACTTAACATAGCCATCATACACAAATGCACATGTTTGCACCTGTGTTACACCTGCTTGCTGTATGTTATGCATACTGCAGCAGCTAGGGTTTCAGAAGGAGATTGTGTCAGTCATCGTGTAAAGCCAGACAAACGATTCTGTAGCCCTGAAAAGGGCTGCTTGGTTGCTTCTCGTGCAGAGGTGGTTAGAGGTGTGAGATGCGTTTGATGAGATGAGCGAAAATGAATTGCGGCACCGCTTTGGTCTGTCCAAACGAAGTGCATTGGTTGTGCGGTGAACTAAGCACCATTCATGAATGCCTTTAGGTCAGTGGATTTTCCACAGAGACGAAATTGTTGCACACACTGAAAGTCTTCACGAACAGAAGCTTCCAGCGAAGAGTCGGTAGCAGGAAATTTATAGATGATAATGGCAACACATTTCTTGGTTTCCAGCTCATGCCGCAGCTGCGAGATGGGGGCAACCGGCAGGCCGAGGCACTGGAGTTACTAGCCGCAAACACCAGGCGGCAGGGCCAGGCATCATTGGAAAGCTGCGCCAGGTTCAACTTCTCGGTGACGCGGTCCACAAATTGCAAGGCGTTGGTACCCTCGCCCGGGCCCTCACTGCAGCGGAAGCCACCTGCACAGTGATTTGTAAAGACTAGTTGTACATATATGTAGATTTATTTTTGTTCACACCACGAGTTGTGATACGCTGGTTTGCTTCAATGGTGCCCTGCAATTTTTTTTCAGTTAATTTTCTTTTTCTGCATATCAGAAGCACTGATGTGCTGTTTCATTGTACATAACACAGTGTAGCTCAGTGGTAAATCGTGTCCTGCAATGTCATTTTTTAAAATCTCATATGAATTAATGCATTCAGCAAGTTTGTAGTATATGCACATAGTGCACTGTAGTGTATCTTTATGTCTATAGTGTATACGTGTAGAATACTCAATTTTTACATATCCTAGAAAAAAAGAAGAGCGTTTGTGCATGGTCTAAATTGCACAATAATTTGGAAATATTGCAAGACCAAAATATAGTTGACGAACACGTGTTCTGTTGCTTAGAAGTGTTTAGACAACATGATTGGGTACAAACAGAAATTAATAATAGAGGAAGAAATATCAGCAACCAACAACTTGCATTTTCTTAGCGAGTTGGATTAGTACCGGTTCGACTGTGCCTTGTTTTCATGTACTACAATGACTTTTGTGCTGCGAGACGCGTATGATGATGCAGAGGAGCAGCAGGCACTTTGTAACAATTCCATTTGTATATTATAAAAGGACGCTACTTTTATGTTCTTTTCCTTGGCATTAAATTTAAGGGATATTTATTTACTCTGCTTTTTATGTGCATTGCTCGCGATACTTGTAATAAAACTTCACTTCTTACACCACCCTTGTTGTTCACCTCATTTAAAAGCACGATCCTTGTTGCACTAAAGCTAGCGCATGTTGCTGTGCTGATTCAACAGCCTTTTCAGGTTACCACTTTGGCTCCGAATGGCACCATGTGCCATTCACTGGTGAGCTCTCACTTGTGCTTAGTGTGAAGCACCATATTTTACAACCTGGTCGAAGTATTTCATCAGCATGGCATTGTGTGACAAGGGGCATAGGTCGGCAAACTCACTCATGAGTCGATTCACTCAGATTCAGATCGAGCTGCGAGTCCAGGTGAGTAATACTTTGGCGAGTTTGAGTCCGGGTGAAAACATGTTAGTGAGCCTGAGTCCGAGTGAATCCGCCTGAGGAAAATTTTGGTGAGTCTGAGTTCGAGTGAGCCCCAAGAGCAAAATATATTTCACGAGTGAGTCAGGGTGAACTTCACATTTTTTTGCCAACCTATTCAAGGGGGTTATTCATTTATAGGAGAACGCCGTTTCGTTGATATGTGTAGCAAACATTTGAAGTGTAGTAAAAAAAACTGCCTTTTGTTCATGCCAGTGACAAACACAATGAACAAAAACAAACACGCACCACACAATGCTGCTGAGGTCGCTGCAGCCGGCGGCGTACTCTGCGCAGGTGCTCAAGCATGCAGGCCCTGTGGTTCTCGAAACAGGTTCACTACACGGTTGCGCTGCTGCTGGCTCCCATTGTGGTGGTGGTAGCTCAGCTGCTGCTGGCAGCAGCTCAGCATCGTCGGTGTCGTCATCGTCCCCTTCGAGAACAGGCTCATGTGCCGCCAACGCAATGTCGTGCAGAGCTGCACAAGCAGCGATGATGCTTGTGCAGCTCTGCACAAGCTTACAGCGATGCACCACTCCACAACATTGCGCAAGGCGGTGTGGGCCTTGTTGTAGTGGTTATCAGGGGTGCCACGAGCTGGTCGTCCGGGCACTGGTGTCAGGAGCCACGGTTCTAATGTATAGCTGGAGTCTCCTGCACGAGGGCGGCATGACAGCTGTAGTGATAACGTCTTGAATGTGGCAAGCATTGACAGCACTTACCAAGCAAGCCGAAGTTTTGCTTTCAGGTGCTGACGGAGAGGGCTCCCCCGCCATACCCACGAGTCATGACATGACCCCAGGAAACATGGACTGACATCCAGAGGTCGGCATCACATGTCTGCAGAATTCAATTCAGTCAAAATTGCACCCATAAAAGACCTTGGGTACAATGTTGGGTATTATGTTAATGTAACTACATCTGTCTGCACTGTTACTGACTGTTGAACCATAGCTATGAACAAATCATCGACAAGGTAGGACTTGTACCATAAGTTCTAACACGCGGACAATACAGTGTCAAAGGGTAGTCTGCATGTTTACTGCTTGGAACAACCCATCTTCCAGCCACCAAAGCCTTTTAACCAAATTACTGCTGTATGTTTAAGGCAATGTATCACAAAATATCTACAACACGAAAAACTTGCGACTGAAAAAGGGTTATGAAACAATGCGTATTTAATGTATGTACATGCTAGGGCGCGTTCCGAGGGACCGAAATAAAGTTTATTCATCCATCCATGTATCGATCCATGTAACGTCCATCACGACAATGAACAATAAGGACATACTACGGCACATTCTGGCAGCGTTAATCTCAACAAATACAAATCGAGACTCAAGCTTCGGGTACACATGGCGAACGAGCAACGGTAATATTACGCACTGTGCAGGCCGCTGAACCAAAATGTACTCCGCGTCGCATGATTTCATTGCTTATCCTAAGCGAAGTGCCCTGAAACGAACCAATTCCCGTTCTGGATAGATCGAAAATACCGCTCCCACTATACTCAGTTGCAACAGCCTTAGTAAAGCGGAAAGTTTAAGCGATATATAAATGAAACAATTCGCTACGCATACAATGCATGAATAATACTCACGATCACGGTGTTCAATGCGTAGACTCCCTTCCGCGACATGTAATGCGTCGTGTCCGCGGAGCTCAGACCATGGGACTTCTGGATGGCGATGAGCGTACCATCCACGCACCCGACCACAACGGGAATCCGCCCGAGCCGCGCGAACGCCGCCTTTGTTCGCTCTTCGATTCTGTGGTCTCCGGAAAGGCCACCCACCGTTTTTGCCCGCGAACGACAGTAATGGCGTGTTCCTGACGGACGACTGCGACAGGCCGATGAATTCCTCGCTGCCGACAGCTCGCTGGAAGCATCCGATCGCAAAAAAATCTCAGCGCGCACAACACCTTCCGCTCTGTTTAAATCCCACTGGTTCGTTGGCACCCGATGACGGGGTCGAGTTCGTCGTACAACCAACGTACAGCACGTTTCGAGAAACGAAAGCGACGCTGGAATTCACACTCGCTCATCTCTTCAAACGCATTTCGCACCTCCTACCATTCTGCATCTGCTTCGAGAAACGCCAACGTAGCAGGGAAGCACCGTTGCAAGCGCCATTTTCTCAAAATCAGCTGTTGCGGCAGCCGCAACCGCCAAATACATGCCGTGCGACGCCATTGTTCGCGCGAGAGAACGCGAGCGAACGGGCTCGCTCTCCGTTCACTTTTAGCAGACGACATGCTCGTTATGACGCGGCATGACGTCACCAAAAAAGAAAACATCAAGAAAAGAAAAGAAATGGCCACGCCCCTTAGAGTGGCGTGAGTTGTCCGGCTTCAGCCAATCGCGTGCGACCATCAGAACGAACGCGAACGAAAGGCGCAGAACAGAGATCTCCGATCGCCCCAATGCTTTCAAATGCGCCTGAGCGGAGATATCGGCCCAGAGTATACCTGCTGCCACCTTGCGGAAAAGCGGCGGCAACTCGAGCACAGTGACACGGGCGGTGCATTGGCGGAGCGGCGCGTCGGGCCACCTGTTATTCTACCACCGTGGCCAAAACTACCGACTATGACGTAGTTCCGGTTAGTTCATTTCCACGCCCACACTTTTGGCGCGCTTGCTTGGGGGGAGCGAAACGAACTTTTCTTTCGCGTATTTTAAAGCTCCTGCTGCCACAACAGTGAAAAAAATTACGCCATCGTCTACAATAACGTTGGTCCTTGTTAACAAGAAAGTTTTACCGAATTGTAAAACCACTTCAGCATCCCTTTATTAAAGGGCCCCTCACCAGGTGACCTAACGAATATTAGTTAGACATTGCAAGTTGTTGCGAGCCCAATAAAGAGCATTATGCCACAAGAATTTTTCTAATCGGTCGGTTAGAAGCTGAGAAAAACAATAATTTGTAGCGGCGCGAAACCATGATGCGAGGAGGCGAGCTGCAAACCCTTGCCGCTCGGCCCGCGTAGCCTTCGCAAGCCAAATCCCTTCCCTGCCCTCTTCGCCACGCGAGCGGAAGGATCACATAACGCATACGCATGATCACGTCATGCGCACAAAATGTCACGAGCCCATGACGCGCCCGAACCAGCTCGAGCCCCCGAGACGCGAGCGGTGTTGTGGCGGCGTTCTTTGCGCTTCATCTCTGCAAGTTATGCCGAATGCGCCCTCGCCGATCACTTGGCTTTCAACCATAGAGAGGAAACTGGCGCTGCTATCGTTCAACCACCATGGGAATGATGGGAAGTACAGGCTTCGGATCGGATAGCGTTAGCTAGCGAACTGTCTATGGATCTTTTTCTACAGTTTCAGTTTCGTTCTTCGCGAGGCGTGGGTAGTGGGGTGCGTTTCAAAGCATTCAAGCAGCGCCTTTGTTGTTCAAAGAGGCTGAAGACCGCTAGATCTCTTGGTTTGCTGCGACGCTGCAGCTTTACAGGTTGTATTTGACAGTTTTAGCAAAGCGTCGTGCACTCACCGCTGCGCACAGATGTAGCGTTCCATGTCACTGCCGCAAACTGCATCGATTTCACGTTTGTTTGATAAGCGCGTCTTACCAAAACTCGTTCAAATCAGCTGCAAAACGACGGCGAAGCTAAGTAGACGCACCGTCGCGCTCCTCCGACTCGACTTCACGACAAAACAAGAGATGCGTTGGAGGCAGACCACTTGAACAGACGCACCTGGCATCGCAGCAGACGATACGTTAAGTGTTTCTCACTCAATACAGTACTGTTATTTCCATAAATAGATAATGCGTACTTTCGAGGGAAAAACAAGCGTGTTTCTTTTCAAGTGTTGTACAAAAATAATTCATTATTTGGTGATGCCAAATCTGGAACACAATTGCAGAGCAATGCATACCCTGGTGGTTGAATTTGTCCAGGTTTCAGTTCCATCTCACGGTCACGCAAACTTTTTGCAATAAATTTTACATACAAAAGAATGAAGCAAGATTTAATTGGAATTAACTTCATATCCCTTTGCTTTACACTCGGCAAACAAGCGTTGCGAATCTCAAGAACTTAATCCATCCGAAGCAAATCCGAAGCCTGTACTTCCCATCATTCCCATGGTGGTTGAAGCGCGTCTCAAGGAGCCCGCGTAGACACTAGCGCCAGATTCCCCTCTAGGTATTATTGTAAGAAACTCTATGCTTTCAACCTATTACTGAGCACGAAAGCTGCAACATTTGTACGGACGCGAGACTAGCGGTGTGCCGCATGAACATCTAGTTAGACGCGGGAGGATAAATGAGCCTAATGAGCGCTGGAACGCGGTAGAAAATTAGTTTCGTTGTAAAGGGTGGCGTCTGCACGATGCGCAAAGCGCGAGAACACGAACGCGTGCGAAGCGGAGGTAGATTAGTCTCGAATCTCGCTGCGATTCGCAGTAAAAATTAAAAAGAAAACGCACACATTCCGTTTGTGTGTTTTATTATAGCTCACAAGTTTTATTCACCCATTCAAGCAACAAATTACAAAAACTACGCGTCGTGTCAAATAATTATCGCAGTGTCACGTGCTACTGTTGGCGACGTCAGAGCACATTCGTCTACGTAGAGGAGCGACGTCACAGCACTATCATCTACGTACGGCCGTTTTCTCATGTACGTCATGCCCTCATTCTCTGGGCGCGTGGACGCGAGAAGAAGGGCAAGCAGCGTTCAGCTTGAAATTTGACCCATTTACGCGGTGCGTAGCGTTGCAAATTTTGGCAGACGTAATTGTGAACGCCTAGTGCATGCATTGCGCTCGTCAGCTCAAAATTGTCAAACCTGGTGAGGGGCCCTTTAAGACTAACACGTAGACTTTTTTATGCTCAGGTTCCTTTTCATTTGCAGCCAACCATGTTATTTGTAAGTAGCAATACACTTCGATAACTCCTGTTACATATTATATTTACTCGTGCTTGGAGTTTTCTTAAAGGCTATGATGGAAACAAAAATATATTTACCGTAACGTGCTTATATCCGGGGTTTCAAATAATGCTAAACATATATATAAAGATCAAATACGAGAGTGACCGGAGCAAGATCGGAGCCTTTACAATGTAACGTCTTAGTAGCGGTGCGTCCAAATGTCTGGCTCCAATTGAAAGTGCAATGCATAGCTCTCCCATGGTAGAGAGCACGCTAAATTGTCCACACATATCCAAGAAAAGCTTGTATTCACTGACCTGTGAAGCTGGTGGTATTCCAAAAAACCCACGGCACCGAAAAAAATAAAGCGTGACGCATGGTGACGCGCTCACCCAAAAACCCTCCTCACACACAACTGGCACGCACCAAAGAAATAATAAATAAAGCTAAATAACCTTTATTTCCGGGGCTGCGGTTTGAACCCTATGCTCAGGTGAGCGCCTTGACCACTAGGGCACGTGCACATGCTTGCCCAACAACGTGAACTGAAGCATACGAATGCGTTCTACCGAAAATGCTAGAAAAAAAACAAAACATGGTTGGTCCCTAGGGACCAACCATGATGGAACTTCATCATAGGAATCGGTATAACACGAAACTGAACTGTTTCTTCACGGGGGTATAGTTGATTGTTTATTCTACATTGATGTATGAGAGCTTGCACAATGTCTATGGATGTTTGGCAGCTGTAGTACTGTTTGACGTGGATGCGGACACGTGGGCGCCCAGTGCACATTTCCATCCCGACGGGTAACGTCAAAGATCATGACTTAACCTCTGTGGTAGCTGAAATAGTGAACATACACGTAGACACAGCATATGCTGAATCCCGCAGAAATATGGCATCAGCAAGCTCATAACACTTGTGCTTGATATGCACTGATTTGAGGAGAGAAATGCCAAAGTATGCGCTCCCAAATAATAGGGTAACATATACAGTACACTATACATGTGCTCATGCATATACCACACAGCGCTTCAGGAACGCGAGAGGCAGAGTTCCTAGCTTGAGCGGTGAACGTGGGAAGGCGTCCCGGTTACCGCTGCACCTAAGGCTGAAACTACCAAAGCACTCACGGTCGGCGCTCGTTCATGACGTGGCCTCCGAGATTATCTCCGGCAACGCAACGGCGCGTTGCCGGTGCCAATTGCGGAGGCCACGACAAACAGCACGACCGGGCTAGAAACGGGAGGGGAAGGCGATCCGCGCCGTGTCTCCTCTCTAGCTTGGCCGTGATTTCTCACTTGGGGAGCGGAGAACGCGGTGTGACTGCCAGGCGAGCGTCGCAGAGTTGTTTCTTTAGTATTGATGGATGCTATGAGTGAGGCTTGGGCAGGAGGTTGCCACCTCGCGATGTTTTGAGGCGTTCAAAAAATTGCACATCTCTTGGAAACGCGCCAAATGGTACAACTCTAGCAAATTTCGGAGAATATGGTCATGATACAATACTTCACCGATCCCAGATGGCGACACCCCCCCCCCCCCGGCAACAATGTTCACTGGGAAAGGGAGAAGGTGTGAAGGATATAAGGCGCGTTTTTGAAGCTTCATGCATGAGCATCGGTAGCGCAGTGGGCAGAGCGCTCGGAACTTATCTTCGTGAACCGAGAGGTCGTGGCTGCGACTCCCATGATCCCAGGTCATCCAAATCAGCGAAACTCTTTCTTCTGGTTTTCCTTCGTCATCTTTATTTTACTGACATATTTCCGTCACGGAAATACGTCAGTATGTTACGCCCAGCCTAAACAGCTCCGCTGTTCAAAACAATTGGGAAGAAGTACCTTTAATTTACTTGAATTTATGTCATAATTACTGCACCACAGTCAAATACAACGAATAATGTCCCATTTAAATATTTCGTGTGTGGACAATGCGTATGGTCGATTTCAAGAATTGCACATTTCGAAAGTGAGGTTGTACGCTCGCTAAGATGGGAGAGGGTGTACATGGAACGACACCTCGCCAAACTTTCTTGGCGAAGAGGGCATGTTACGCACAGCAGCAGCGCTTCCAACACGGCTAGCGTTTGAGCACTGCTGTGATAGCAATGCGCGTTTTGGGCGAGTGGCTGGGTGGAAGGAGCCACAGCGGCACCGAAACGCTACCATAGCGCTCCTGCGCGGCCGTGAATTAGCATATCGTCGTGCGCATCCATACGGCTTAACTTCGTTTGTGTTTGTTGCTTTCTTGGTCTCGTCCTTTGCGCTGTTGTTAAAGCATCATGAACAAAGAAATCCTTAGTGGAAACTGCCGAAACTTCAGAGCAAGATGTGATGCTTCAGGAAAGGGGCGACAGCAGATGCAATAGTGCAATAAAACACTACTACCACCGCATAGCTTAACATAGAGTAAAAAAATAAGTACTTCCAAGTACTTAAAAATACGCATAAAAAGATCCGGCAGATCCCACGCACTGTGGGAATCGATGTAATGCGAAGCAGCCAGCAAAGAGCCGCGTACATCGCCTAGTTTGCCTTTCAGGCAAATGAAGGCATTCATGTCATGACATCTAGTTCACTGTATATCGCATGTTTATCGTGCATTCATGCATGTACATTCTTTAATGTAATTAAACATATATTCTGGTATATGCAATGCATAACCTGTCGTTTACGTTCGTCACACACTGATGCCATGCCATAGCAACTTTAATGCGTATCCAGTTAACAAAACGGCCGCAAGCGCACCAAGACAGTGGCATGTAAATCATGCCCTACATGGCATGCACGTCACGATTTTCATGTTAGCACCTGTGATTTATGTTCTTCATACAGTCACGTCATGCAATACGAAATTTGGTAGATGTCAAGATAGCGAAACGGCCGCAAGCGCACCATGAACGGGGAATGTATGTCATAGCATACATGACATGCATGTTATGATTTTGGTGTTACCACCTGTCATTTATGTTCACCATATGGAAATGCTTCGTCGTACCAATTTTCGTATATATCCAGGCAATTAAACGGCCGCGAGTGCCCCGAGACCATGTCATGTAAATCAGGCTGTACATAATATGCGTGTCATGAATTGCAGGATAGGACGTGTCACTTATGTTTACCATACAATCTTGTCACGCCATACCAATTTTGGTATATATCATGTTAACGAAACGGCCATAAGAGCACCACGACCGTGGCATGTAAATCACGCCATTCGTGACATGCAGGTCATGGTTTTCATGAACTGTAGTAGGGTACGGATTTGGGGTGGTTGCTTCATGATTACGAGTGAAAAACAGCGCTAAAAAGACGGGACAAGAAAGGACGGTCCCGTTTCCTTTCTTGTCCCGTCTTTTTAGCGCTGTTTTTCGCTCGTAATGATTTTCATGTTATGACCTATCGTTTATGTTCGTGTCACAGTCTTGTTGTGCCATACCAATTTTGGTATACGTCCCTCTAAAGAAATGGCCAGGAGAGCTCAAAGTTGTAGGTGACTAGATAGATAGATAGATAGATAGATAGATAGATAGATAGATAGATAGATAGATAGATAGATAGATAGATAGATAGATAGATAGATAGATAGATAGATAGATAGATAGATAGATAGATAGCCGGTTCCAATCGCGGAGGCCACGTTTACAACGATGAAATACAAGCGCGAGACGCGCGTACTTACGCATTTTGCTGAGCGAACTGCTTGCATAGCTTCCACAACGTTGCAGCTGATGTATGAAACGGAATATCGTTCTTTAAGCCTTCCCCCCTTTTTTTTTCTTAACACACACAAGCAAACGCATATATCGCGATATGTGGATTGTCTGGTCATTAAGGACAGCTTACTGCTGAAGGCGTGAAGTCTTTCAGAATGAGAACCTTGCTATAAATGAACGAACGAAAAAAAGGGGAACAGGATCACGCGCTACGTGACGCCGGCAGGCTAAAAGAAGGGTGTTCCACTCTTGCCGTCATGGCTACGAGTAGCGCTGAGTGACACTCCCAGGTTTAAATCCAAAGATATGCCCGATAAGGTGTACGAGAGGTCGACCGCCGCGCCGTAGCTCAATTGGTAGAGCATCGAATGCGTTATGCGAAGGTTGTAGGCTCCGCCCCTGCCGGCGACAACTTGTCTTTTCATCCACTTTAATGTATTCACATTTGTATCATAATTACTACAAATAACGTCCCCTTATAGTGTCCTTGGCTTTATTATCTGTTAGTTCTCATTAAGGTTGTGTCTAAAAAATAAAAACGAGCCCTTATATTGCCCTTATTTTGCCTATTCATAGAGGGTGGTAACTTCATAATATCAGCCAAATTTGTTCTGAAACAGGGAAGCAAAAGCGCCACAGACTCGAACCTGCCTTTATAATGAAGGCCATTTATACGTCGGTATGATGGCATCACAGTTTGTTGACTGAATTCCATTGAAAAATGTTTTGCGCGAGTGCAGCATTGTACTTCATATGTCTCCAACTAGAGACAGTTTGGGTGACTAGATAACACAACGTATGACGCAGTGAAAAACACCACTGTCCAGTATGCCAAGATCCTATCAGTAAAGTTGGTGTAACCGTAATTGAATTTTTAAGTGTATGATGCCATATTTCATTAGTTTTATATTACCCAGTGCCACCCTGAACTCACAGGCAAAATTGAATTGTTTTCAGCCGTCTTCATACTAGAAATGAACTAAAACCGGTTTATTTTAATAGAGCTTTGGAAAAGAAGCACGCAACAAGTCAAAATTATACAGCGACAACAAAAGAAGAAAAAAAAAGAAAGAAAAAGAAAGGAGCAGTGAGCATAAATGAACCCCGAATGCACTGAAGCTATTTTCTCTGCGGTTCGCGTCTCTTTCGAAGTCTTAATTCCGAAGAACTGTTTGTTCAACGCCGCCGCGACCAATTCGTAAGAAAAGCCAATTAAATTCTTTGAGACAACAAGCCCCTTCCGCTGCGGAAAGGAACACCCCGAAGGCAATGCGCAAGTTGGCTCTGTCGCGCGCTTTCTTGCGCACCGCGAAGCCCGGCAATCGATCGCCTTTGAAGTCTTATCAAAGTGGAGTGCGGAAAAGGCGATCGTCCTGCGTGTTTTGTTTGACTCGCACGACAGGTTACTCGACCTAAAGAGGGCCCCGTTCATTTCTCCGTCTCAGTCTAGGAGAACTGGCACTACGAGGTAGACGTGGATTGAAAAAGAAATAGCTGAGGTTGCTTTAGACATTTCCTAGTTAATAAGAGATGCCGAAGATTGATTAAAAAAGGGTAATTAAATATTGGTAAGGCTAATATTATGCACCACTTAACCTACCCACGTAGTAAAAGTTATCCTTTACGAAACTGATGCATTAGGAGAGCGCATCACGTTGAATAAATACCCTTTATGAAAGGTTAACGGTAATGACGTAGGGATGTTAAACGGCTCTTAAAGGGGTCATGAACCACTTTTCCAAGTAATGGTCTAATGACCTCAGTATTGGAGTTTACTGCCTCCCGAATCGATTGCCGCAAAAATGTCTCGAATCCGTCAAGAATGAGCGGAGTTCCGGGGGGGGGTTTGGCGCACGCTCTCAGCGCTTTTTCTCTCTTTTCTCGTGCCGACGAGCGCACTGGAAGCTAGACAGGAGGGATGGCACGGGGGAAAGAAGTTACGTCAGCGCGCGTCATGAAACGCGATCGCTCTCCCGCTGTGATTCGCATGCGCGAGTGCGGCTACCGTGTTAAAATCCCTCTATACCGTGTAAATTTAGCAGACAGAGGAGTGCGGCGCGGGCAAGTGGCGGCACCCCGTGGCAAGAAGCGCATCTCATGCGGCTATCGGCCAATAAGCATGCTATATCTCTTGCGACGTAAACTGGCAGATCCGCGACGTCAACGTGCAGACGCCCCGCCCACTGACGAGAGTGAGAACCGGCCTCTGTTTGAAAAGAGGGCGCCTGAGGAAACGGCAACTTCGCGCTCCGCTTGTGACCTTTACGCGGCGCGCACGACTGTACTATTTTGCAGAGCAGTTCATAGCCGTGTCAGCTTTCCGCAGGATGTGTTTTTTCAACAAGCCCAAGGTGTGCTTCATGACCCCTTTAAGCACATTCTGAAAATACAAAGAACGATCGCGTTATTATCTCCTGGAGTTTCGCTTTTTTTCTGCACCATTCGTGACGCCAGCCCTCTGTTCACGCGACATCGATCAGGAAATAATCTCTCGATAGGTTCATATACGAGGAATATCAGTTGTGAATGGTCTCCTAGCCCGCTTTGCCATGTAGTCTAACGCCCGTTCTGCCTTGTGTGACTTGACTCTCACGCGCGATCAACCGATTCCACTTCGTTTTGTGCGTTTTCGACTGCGCCAGCGGAGATAATAGCGTGTTGCCGAAAAGCGCGAAATCCTGATAGGCTCAACTCTTATTGATCACATTGTTGACGTGTTTTCTGGAGAAATAAGTGGTGATGAGGAGATATGGCCTGTACGAAGGGTAGGGAATGTGAGAAAGAACCCGATCTCTCGTCTTTGAACGAGGATTGGTTTAGGGACCCTTTAAACATGGAACGTGTATTTCATTCCTGTCTGTGGCGACCGCATTGTGATGGGGGCGAAATTAAAAATACGAAAATACAACGATGTATGTACATGGATTTTGGTGCGCGTTAAGGAGTACAAGGTGCTAGAACGAATGCTCACGCTCTCTCATTATTGTATCTCGTCTAGTAATCACGGTATCTTGGTTCTAACACGTAAAACATCATAATTGAACTACTAGTCGAATGAATAGCAGGTAGATTTTTTCCACTGCTACGCAGGTAAAGTATTAGCGCGCTAGTTTTGCACGAGCGCGTACCTCGATTTTCAATTTGACTTCTGCGTTTTAACGAGAAGTTTCAGCCTCCAATCCTAGAGAACTAACTAACCAACCTTACACCTGATTTCGCATGATCACAGAGAATGAAGCGACGGGGATCTAATCCAACACGACGGCTTTCTGAAAAAAATCAGTCTTGTATAGGCCAAGCGCGGTTACTTAATATTTGTAAATATAATTTTAAGCTCAATAAGAACGTAGTAATTAATTGTTGTCGAGGGAACTGACGAAAGCAAAGGAGGAAAACGGTCACCAAAACTCCTGTACCCCATCTTGATTACCAATTTCCCAAAGGTGTTGACATTGCAAATGAATCGTTGATGTTATGGATCGCAAATAAGAAGCGTACGTGTCACACAGCGTAAAAATGTACGTATATCGTGAATTCAATTAAAAGACTGCGCCAAATAAGAAAGCAGAAAATAAAATTCGGCAGATCCCCCGTACCGTGGGAGTCGATGTTATGCGAAGCGTGCGGCGAGAAGGTGACTGTGGCGTAATTTTTTTTACTGAGCGAAACGTTACAAAATGACGCTGAAGATTTATATCAATTTTATACGCACACATATATCTCGAAGAGCCGCATATGTGTTATATAACGAGCTGTTTACAGTTGGGTAACGCTGCCAACGGCAACGTGTGTATTACCAGCATCAGAAGCAGTAAGCTGATATGTAGTGCTTATAATTGTCCCTTATGATGCAGAACGCACGCACGTTTCACGAACCTGTGTGCATGCATGTGTGGAAGAGGTTCTTGACAGTTTTCGGACAAGGTCATTATCACCGTTATCAGAGGGAACCAGCAGCTGGTCATAACTTGTAATCGGATCCGGTCGTGATCGCGGTTCCGAGGGGACCATGTGTAGTGAAGTATGAGACATAGTATAGCTGTAGCAAATAGCGGATGCCTTGGTCATTTTTTTTGACAAATTGTCTGTCGATAGAGCCCGCGACATGTCGGAACTTGAAGTCACCCTCGCGTTGGTGAGGGGTGACTTGAAGGCCGTCGAGTCTGGTAGGCCTGGATAGTGCTACCTAGACTGACACCAGTGGATGGCGCTTGTCGTATTCGTAGACTGCCTGGGCGTATGTGGCCTACGTAGCCTAGTCTACAAAGCGGCTTTCAATCAATCTGGCATCATCCTCGGTCAGCATGAGGCCATCGCCCAGCCTCGTGAGAAATGAAGAGGACACTGCGTCGTCCTGGCGGACTAAGTGCACCTTACGGTGCGATGATGTGAATATCATGCGTGCCTTTCGTTAATATATTCCTCCGGGGTCGAGCAATGCTTCACTATAGCTTGCTGAATCATAGGAATACAAATGTAATGTTTATTAGACTGCTATAAAAGCGGAGCCAACACTGGAACCACAGACGTTAATCTGATATGACTCCTGTATCGTAGGAGTACATATGTAGTGTTTATTGCTTTCTTGTAAAATTACATAGCCATCACCACAACCGCAATTGACGTTCCACCGACATTACGCCTACGTAGGCGTTTTTTCTAAACCAGTTTATATACCTGGCGTGGCCTTGTGGTAGAATACCTGATTGCCACGCAGAATGCTTGGGTTCGATTCCTACTGGGATCCTAATTTTCATTCTTTCCATTCGTCCGGTCAACGCTGCCGATGTGCGGTTTTTCTTTGTGCGGTTTCTCTCGCATTTAAGTTACTAATGTCTGTTCTCGCCGTTCCTGGGTAGATATAAGCTGTCAGTCACCTGTGGCGCATACCCGTACACCGAGGCCCGTGGTAAATGGGTATATGCCACACGTGTCTAGAGGAAAGGGTTTGACGACGTACGCGACAGTACTTTCACGTTATTCATGTCATGACCCGACAGTCACATTCGTCAAATAATCTTACCCTCCTATGCCAGTTGTGGTCTACACCAAGTTAAGGAGGCGCTCATGAGCACCCAGACGTAGGCGGCTAGATAGATAGACAGGCAGATAGATACGTAGATAGAAACGTGCAAAGTGTCAAAGGTTCGCTAAGAAATACTTCGCATTTATATGCAAAGGTTATGGAGAATGATCGTCGATGTAAAGTGGTAACCGAACGCTTGATAAAAAGGTATTTGTTTCAATAAAGTATGTAGTAAGAAATAGTAGCAATATGAAGTAGCAATAAAGTAGTAAAAAATGTATTTGCTTCAATACGCTTGAATGCTTATATTTTTTCTGAGGATGTCGATGCAATTAGCATTTTTTAACTGACAGCGCTGCATCGAAGGAAGCATCGGCCGTTTATTATACCCTGTCCACGATTTGATTTCGAAAGTAAGACACTTTCTAGTGCATTGCAATGACTAGACGATCGGCCGCATTTTGTGCGGATGCTACCAGAACACAGTCCCCATCGCTTCTCGGCCCACAAGGCCAGTGAAGGCAATTTTGTGCTTCTTCAGAACGACTGGTCTATGCGAACGCCTTCGACTAAGTGCTGCCGTAAGGATGTAAATGGAATAAAATGCATTAAACGAAACTAAAAACTTGATCAAACGTGTAATTAGAGAATACACTTCACAGCTTCGCCGCAAGGCCGAGGCAATGCATGCGATAGCAACAAATCCGAATGTTATGCGAAGTAAGGCTAGCAGCTAACTCCTTTACCATCCGACCTGGCGTAACCCAGCAAAACGCTGGCATAAGCAAACGCGGCCGCTGCAGCGAGCAAAACGACCTACGTGCCGTCTGTCGCTTCAACGTAAACTGAACGGTGCGAACGCAACACATACAAAGATATGAGCCGTCCGCTGATCCCTGTCAAGATAGGAGGCGCGCGACCGCTCCCGGCCGCTCAAAGTACGCAGTTCCGTCTGGAGCCGCGCAGCCTCCCCTACTGGACCTTCATGGGCCTTTCGCGCGATGGAACAGAGCTGGCGCGTGTCCTTTCCGCATGAGCCGCGATCGTCGGCTGCCCACGCATGGAACATACGACGCGTGGGACAATGTTTCACCCTTGGACTTTATGTGGAACATCACGGCGACGGAGAAGATTAGCCTGCAGTGTCTATATAATTGCTATCACAATAAAAATTTAAATATGGATTAAGCTTTTGACAGGAAACACTCCATACTCACTATAGAAGGTGTGAAGTAAACGGTCCTTTCGACCTAAGTGACGTAGCTGCATGTCTTTATTTTGCATAGTTTCATGTCTTGCAGGCCCACGTAACACACAAGTGACATTAGGTAGCAGTGTCAGCGTGAGTTCGATTTACTATCTCATAAGAGTAAAGAGACTAAGACCGTGTTTTATTCGACAGAAAAGAAGCCCGAAGTACCGTTAACGCTTACACTGATGGTCCAAGTAGTGACGTTGAATTAAAGTACAGAAGGGCGTGTCAAAGCCGAGAAAAACGAAAAGGCGCACGAACAGGAGTGACTATTAATGGAATAATGAAGTACCCTGAAGCGCATAAAATCCTAACGACGTAAGACAGATGTCCACGCACAACCTTGACACCTCCACGAGACCACCTTGACCTCCCCAGTGGAGAAGGGAAGCGGGCGTTGCGACGTATACGTCGTCAGGGGACGTCGCCCAGATATCGGAAGGCACCGCATCGATACGGCACTTCGTTAAAGCTGTCGCGGAACGCTGGGCTCGGCTTTACGATAAAAACGAAAAGGTCTCGGCGCTCGGCTTTCGATGTGCCATTTTATTTTTCGTTCTTCTTCTTTTTGCGTTGTTCCCCTATGCAGAACGAGCCGCCCGCACGTGGACGGAAGAGCGCCTGGGGGCCAAGTACGGAAATCAATTTGACCCCGGCTCATTTTGTTCTGTTGTTGTCATTCCTTTCCCCGTCGCTAACCCAACACCCCCGTCTCTCGCCCCCCTGTACCCCTCCCCCAGCTCTCCTTACCCGTAACCGCGAGTCTCTTCTTGGCCTCGGGCTGTGTTTCGGCCAAGAACCAATCAGATACGTTCGCGAGGGTGGGTGAAGGAAACACACTGATGCTGGAAGAATGGGCTGGCGAGAGGGAGAGAGCTCTTCAGATCGGCAGGCTGCTGGCTGGGGATGAAAACGAACAAAACAAAAGGAGTTGTGGGAGAGGAGGGTGCTAGAAAGTATCGCCGCGCACGAGAGGGCAGAGCGTAGAATGTGTGGGGACAGTGAAGAAGAGAGGGAGAAAAAGAACAACATTCCTTTTTTTTTCTCCCCGTAAACGAAGGCATGGACATATAGCGGGTACTCATTAAACACGCCCGGCTCGAAGCTGCCCGTTTTTTTTTTCTTGCCTGAACATTTTTATTTCCTTTCTATCTGATTCGCATCTTCCCTATTACTTCGGTTGCCTCCGTTCCTGACTGCATATCGCTCCCGCCCTCGCCTTCGTTTGCACATACGCTCTCCGTGCATAGGTTTGCACGCTTTTGCGTGTCGCGCATTACATCTGCCATGTTTGTCTGTTTGTTTGTTTTCTTTCATTCAACGCTCGTAATGGTCTCGCAAGTCTTTTGACTTCTCCGCGTGCTCCTCCTTGTGCTCGGGTCACGGCAGCGTATTTTTTTTCTTTTTGGCGAGAGCGCATGCTTAAAATGCTACTGCTACTGCTGCTAATGCCGTTTGCGGGGCCCTTCTCGTCTCTGCCTCGCTCTAGCCTCAGAGAGAGAGCCGCGCGGAAGGGAGGAGGTTGGAGGCGGAGGTCATAGCACCCGTCCCACTGCGTGTTTGTTTGGTTCCGGAGCTTAATTCTTGGGGAAACGCACTCGGAATGGAGCTTCAATTAGGACGCGGCTCGCGTAGTACGATCGAAAGGCGCTCGCGTCCCTCCAATAAGGAGCACAAGCCCCGTCCGCTTCTGCACCGCGGGTTGGAGCCACCGAGAACCCTCGCCCCTTGGCATCCGTGTTTAACTTTGGTCGAGAGCCCAAAGATGGCCCCAGGGAATGTTAGCGGTGCTTCGGCGAATGGCATAACCATTAGTTCTTTTTTGTCCTGTTTTATCGCGTTATCTGTTGAGTTATCGCTTCGGCTCTGATGTATATCTTCTTTTTCGTTCGTATGGTTCCTTGGTTAATGCTAACCGAACTAGTACGCAGGGCACTCGCGATATTGCTCCTCGTGTCAGGCCCCTCAATGAAGAAAAAGAGAAGTCGCTGAAACACTGGTGGCAGCGGTTATTTCGAGTACTACGGCCGCAGCAGCAGCTACAGCGCGTGAAAAGAACAGCTCGGTAATGCAGCAACAACACATGTAAAAAAAAGAAAGAAAAGAAAGAACGCTGTGATGTTGCGTACAAAAGGAAGCGTACGATAGTAAACGAAGGTAGCTCCTGTGTGAAACGACAAATAAAAATAAATGCACCGCTCTGGGGCCCCGGGCGACGAAGGCAAGAGGCCACCGTGAGATAGCGTGCATTCGACGAATTATCTGTCCCTCAGTGGGCGCCTTCCGCCATGCGCATGGAAGCGATCGCTGCCGTGCACTGAATAAGCGAAGCTACCGTGGACAGAATTAGAGGCAGTTTATATGTAGTACGCGTTGCCACGCATACTGCAATGCCAGATCGCTGGCTCTTTTTCTATTTACTTCGAGCTGTCGCCGGCTTCGCCTTATTCTATCTCTCTCTTTTATTCGTTGATGCTGTGATTAACAATGTGTTCACATCAGATGTTCTTTCTTTCTGCACCGATGCAGCACAAAGTTTGCGAACAGCTAAATAAGGAGTGTTTATAAGAACCACAGGTAAATTACTGCAACTTCTTCACGAAGAGCTGCCCACATTTAGTTGACTCTAAAGCGATTATGGCGAGCAGTTTCATTAAAAATAAATTGTAGCAAGAAAGAGTCGCGCACATTTACTCGCGCTTGGTATAAAAGTAATATGTCTAAAAATGTAATCATTATTCGAGCTGCTCATAGCCAACATTCAACCCGTTCACAAAATACGAAACTGTTGTGTATGTATTCTTGATCAGGATATTTTTCATAAATACGGGTCATCGTTTCTTGCCCGAGCATTGCATTGTTGTTATATAGTTTCACGGCCGAATAACTTCCTTTTCTTATATTTTTGAAAGCTATCTTGGCTTTCGTTGCGTGTAAGCTGCCCCTAACACTATAGAGCACATTTTCCATACATTGTGTTTTCTAGTGTTGTTCTGTTTTGTTTAAGCTTTCGCTTATATATGTGAATGTAATTTCTTCAGCTAGCCCTACGCATTCTGGCCCGACCGGCTGCCTGGCCAGGGACGAGATATTTTGGCGATAAGCATTTGATGCATGTTCAAACAATTTTCTTCGGTAAAGAATGGCGCCCGGGCCTTTAACTTGGCGAGCCAGTATCTTTACTCGGTTTGCTATCCTACACGGGGGGAGAGGGAAAGAAGAGGAAAATAATAAAGAAAGGAAGAAGGAAAAGAGAGGACAACTATTACGATCGCATGCATATCGCACCGTATCTTCTCTTCCCGTTGCCGACAGCTACCACTACTGCCGCCACCTCCACCACCACCAGCAGCCAACGCGTTACATTCGGAGAGCCGAAAAGACTCAGGGGTGGTGATAGCCGTGGTGGATGTCGTGTAGCCATCATTGCCACCATTGCCACCATTGCGCACTAATAGAGTCGGCACAAGATTCCACTGATGATCTGCGCGACGAAGATCTACGTGTCATCGCTGTGCTGAGGTCATTGATAAGCACAATGCGCGCACTCCTCACCGGAATGAGAACCCCATCAGCTGAAAGCGCACTGCATGCTCTGGATACCTTGCAGCTAGTCCTTGCAAGCCTTCATTAACATCATGAATTGCAGTATACTTCATCTAAGACAGTCGAAGTCGAACCGTACTCTGGGACAGTTCGCAGTTTGAAACCTTCTGGGTATGCGCGGTGAACGCTTCTATACGTGCGAGGGTATTAGTTCTCCTCTCATCCCTCCTTCATTTTTAGATGCGAAGTATCTTAAGGCGGAGCTCAATCCGGTGGTGGTGGTGGTGGTGGTGGTGGTGGTGTGCGGCGTGACCACCCTTACTGCGCATGCGCATACCCTCTCCACAACCTCCTCTCCACTCACCATTACCCCTTCCCCTCTCCACTTTCCCTCTCCCTCCCCCTCTCAATTTTCCCTCTCCCCTTCCCCTCCCCACTTTCCCTCCCCCTCCCCCTTTCCACTCTTCCTCTGAAACGCGGGCTAGACATGCCGAAATTCTCTCCTGCGCAACGCCGCGATGAGCTCGAGCGCATGCGCGTCCCCTCCCCTTCTCTCTCTTCTACGCTGCCCCCTCTCGACCGCCTGTCGACCGCGTTCCCCGCTCGCCCTGTGAGAATTAACGGCCAGGCTAGATGGAAGATACGACGCGCGTAGCGTCCCTCTTCGCGTTCCACGACGCGAGGTCGGTAGCATGCCCAACGAACGCCAACGGAACGCGATCGTGCAAGTTCTCCGGCTTCGCATCGCCTCATGGTCCCCTTTAGCGGGAGATGGTGTAATTTTTCTCTATTCTTTTCCTCCCCTTCCCGCTCTCCCCGTGTAGGGTAGCAAACCCCGTAAAACCTGGCTAACCTCCTTGCCTTTCCTCTGCAGTTCGCTCGCTTTCTCTCTCTTATCACTCGGTGCCTCGCCAATCGTCTTGGAAACGGGCGCTAGTACAGTCAGCTAAAGGTATTACACAACAGATGGCTAGAACTCGTCTAGCGTGTCCTCGCTGTATGATAGCCGTGTGTGACTCACGAATGGTTCGACAAAATGGATCACGTGATTATGACGTCAATAACGTGTCGTATCTACATTGCCTACATTGCCTATACAACTTTTTGCACAAATGATTTAAGCATCTTCGAATATCGCGTCACTAGAATCAGAACTCTCCGTAACACGCTTAATATCTAGAGCAAGGGCAGGAGCTTTAATACATCGCGTCTCAGCTAGAGGTAAAAAAAACTATTAAAAGCTCTTCCTATTGAAGCGTTTCGTATGCCGTTCCAATAATTCCATACGTTTCCCTAAGAACTGCTTATGGTGTCCACATATTTTCCATATGTTCTCCATACATTTCCGTACGAGTCATACGATTATTGGAATTACATACGGAATGCTTGATTAGGGCTAGTATAGCACCTAAGTGTTCACCGTTCTCTCATTGCGATCATGGAAAATACAGAAGATAAAATAAACGTTTTAGATAAATAAACATAATACGCTCAACTGAGTTCAACAGTGTGCGTGGAAATTTTCTCTCATTAACTTGAAAATCATCATGAGATAAAAGCTGTTATGATTTCTCCCTCTTTAACTACATTCGTCTATCTGTTTGCCTGTATTCTTTTAATTTATTTTACAATCTGCGTGCTTCGAAATCGTACTTTCGTTTTATCACTGGGCAAGCTAAATAGGCTATTCATTTATGGACTGACTGAGTTGATTCTTAACGACATTACGCTACGCTTCTACTTGCTCAGTCAAAATGCGGAAAGGCTCGCAGTCCTTCACTGCAAGACAGAAGGAGACGGTGACGTAATTGAAGGTCGCGTAGATGGACTGGTGATCGCTTTAACTGCTCGCTATCGCGGCTGACTTACTCAGCGGCAGCAGCTGGAAGTGTGCTTCGAAAAATAATAAAGAAAAGGTGTAAAACTCGAAGCCCCGAAACTTTTGCCTGGTTGGACGTAGTCGCTGAGTTCTTCCAAGTCTGCCGTAGCACCGAGCCGCCGATGATGCATGCGAGATCAGGGGCGTTCCAGCGTGAAGGTGGTCAGAAGATAGTGGGTTTGTAAGGTAGGCCTGCTCGAAAGGAGGGGCTCATGGGATTCACCTTCTTGCCACGTCGCCCTGAACTGACCTCCCACAGGCCTCGCATAAATCTTAGCCTCCCTCATTTTCGCGAGCTTTGCCTTACGCTCGAATTCACCACCAGGGGTTAGTTTCCGTCCATATATCACGGGGCCACGCGCGCGCGTCTATAGTTGCGTAAAATTGCATCATATATCCTTCCCGTGCTCTTATCTTCAGATGGTACCGTGTCTTCACGCACCCGCTCCCTTCAAGCCTATTTTGTTCTCTTGTTTTTGCACTAATTTTAGGTTGAAGGACTGCGAAAACTGAAGGTGTATTTCACAAACTACAGTTGACGGGAGTGCGCTTAAGTTAATTTTATCATAAGAGTTCTTGAACGCTCCGGAAACATCTGCGCTTTATTCGGGCATTGCCTTGCCATTACGTTACATACTAGACTGCGCAGGAAGCCATACGTAGATAGCAAGATAATCCAGACGCCTAGTCATTGGATAAATGGTTGGGCTTCTGGATTATGTAAATTATTGTATAAATTGTATAAATGATATTATTGTGCTTCTTTTGTACTTATGTGTACGGCATTATTTATGTAAGATTCGTACTCTATGTCTTAGATATACCTTCAAAAATGCATGGGTGTATCTGCGCCATTTCAACTATACCTTCTTACTGATATGTGTTCATTTCTGCATGGGGACCATTTCTCTTTGCACTCCGCATTCCACCACCATGTTATCGGTTAAAAGGAAAAGACAAAGTTAGGCATATTATCAATTGTTATCATCGCCACCGTCGGGATCATCCCCAGAAAGAGTCCTCTCCGTCCTTTATACCCTTGTAGTCATCGGTAGCAGCTAAACCTGAAGTTAATAGCCGCATCCCCGTAAAATTAGTGTCAGCAGGTACATAATTCTCCAAAGTAGCAAGCGACACACGAGCTTTCAAACATGCAGAAATGACGCACAGGTCGGAATCATCTCTCAACCTTTCAGCTACAGCATTGTGACAAAGAAAATATAAATGTAGTAGACGCACGCGCGCGCGAGCACGCACTCATGGCGGGCCCTGCATCGCGCTATCTGTAAAACGCATGGGGCCTGGGGAAACGCACGACGAGAAGTGGCAGAGCAGCGGCGGCGGGCGCAGTCGTGATTGATGAACCATCGTCGCGTCTTCGATCGCGACCCGCCCCCACATCGCCTCGCCGTGCGCGACCGCGCGAAAAGGCGCTGATAGCGGAACGAGCCGTCCTCCGTCGTCGTGCAGTCGGTGGCGTCGTCGACGACGACGTACGAGACGGGCCGATGTTGCCGGCGACGAGGCGTTATTAGGCGGACCGATGTGCTCTTCGGGGCGCCGATGTGCGAGCGCGAGCTCAAAGCCGAGCCCGCCCGCTTCTTCGTCGTCTCACACACACGCACACGCACATACACGCCGACGACTCGTAGCGCAATTCCTCTGGTCCCGCGCTAACGCAGCTACCGTCGCAGTTGGCTTCCAGTCTTCCGTCGACGTCCTTGAACGAACCACTCTCCCACCGCCACTTTGCCACCCCTTCCCCCCTACTACTACTGCTGCGGCCCCGCTCTTCGCTTCTGCGACGTTACGTTGTTTCCGGCTGGTACCGGATACTGACTGCTGAGGAGGGGAGGCGAAACGGATGGGAGAGTGGAGTGGGCGGGTGGCCGATTTGCGGCTCGTTCGCTTCGAGTGGCTCTGGCGATTCTTCGCACGGCCACTTTCGGACGGTGACGCCGCGATGACGTCAGCCGCTGATGCCATTTATATCGGTTGGCCGTTCGATTGTTCTCCGTTGCCGGTGATGACGTTCGTCACGGATATTTCGGCAGAACGGAAACGCGGTTTCTCTTGCCGAGGAGGCAGCCGTCACATTCTCCTTTCTTTTTGTGTTTTCTACTGCCACTGCAAGACGTTGCTGGGAATATTCGTTCGCAACTTTTCTAGCCTCATTTGTCAGGTGGAGGTGAGGGTTACATGTAGACATGGCGCATTGCAAATATGTTCATTAAAAAAATGCTGCAAACGAATGTGGTGTACCCAGAATGATGTTTTTAAACGTCACTCATATGCTTTCTGATCCAAAGTGTGTATTCCCCCCACCCGTAATTCATCCGCATGCTTCTCAGATATCGGTGTATTTTCCAAGCTTTATACCATGTGTTCTACAACTTGTCAAAGCTTTCTATGTTTTTAGCTGCTAAAAACAGCGCGTGATATCTTACGGATATATTCTGGATAGCCACTTAAAAAGATTAATGTTTTCACGAACGATTACAGTATAAATTGATTTACGAGAGCGAGAAATCAATAGTAGGCCGGCTCAGATTTCGAGGATACAGTACGACAGAGCATTCGAATATCAGAAGCTAAAATACTACGTTCGTTCGAGCTTTAGCGCGGGCTTTTTCTTAGCACTGACTAAACCCTATGTTGCTTCAGAAGGGGGATGAAATGTAGGGGGCGAGGCTACAGCCGATGCCTGCCCGTCTAAAAAGCATCTGCGAAATTTTGCGGTTCTACTGCCATTCCTGGGATCGCCACACGAGAGGTTTGAACTAAACCTGCGTGACTGGTTTTCACTGGCTGCATTCTTATAAGCGAAGCTATCATGTGTTAAGGTTTCGGTGGCGGCGGCGGCATTGTTAGCGAAAAACCTGGCGCCGGCGAGTGTACATAAATGAGGGTGTACACCAATGCGGCCCTCGAAGGTGCGGCGGACGCATGCGTGTTTGTATGCGCCATTTTCCAAGAACTGATGCTCCCTAAATCGCGGGCTCGTCCGCGATCAGCCGTTTTCTCATGTGGCAATCTGGAATTCTGATATAGATCTGATCTTTTATCGAGATCACTTGGACTTTCACGTTGCCACACTTCATTGTTGCATTTCACTGTTTCACGCGTGACCGTCGTTGTTGAGTGTAGCAAAAGAAGTGGTGCGCGGCTAAGCATGTGGGTGTCCCATTCCCGCCACGTATGAATGAAAAGGTTAGAAAAGGGAGCATTGGTCAATGCGACAGGGAGAAAGAAAGAAATAAGGTAGAGACAGAGAGAAAGAAAGAGAGAGAGAAAGAAAGAAAGAAAGAAAGAAAGAAAGAAAGAAAGAAAGAAAGAAAGAAAGAAAGAAGGAAAGAATAGATCAGGCAAGCACACTCCAAGCATCGCTTGCCCCCATTTCCCCGATAGAGGAAGGTCTCCTCATTTTTTATTCTACTCGTTCCCTTGTACTTCTTTTCCGATTATGACTACACTTCTGTTCGCTTTCAGGACACTGCTCCTGGTGCCTCTGGGTTGCTGTTTGGGGGCAGCCTCGTACACTCATACATGCTTAGCGTTCGCTCTGATGCGCAGGACTCACAACACGAGGCTGTTGTTCTTACGCACTGCACATGCGAGTTCACTTGTAACTGCAATCTGTTTCATAGTAATATGACACTTGAAATGGAAGATGCGTTTAGGGTCACACAGATAAGTTCCGAGCGTGTGAATTCACATTCCCATGGTCTCTATATGGTCGTCTCATGCATGACAGAGTAGTTATTTCAGTATTGCACTTCATGTGTTCACCTTAATGTGAAACAAGGGATTCTAGAAGGCTGGCGAAGGCTTCGTTTATTGCTTTTCATTACGCGTTCCATAAGGTGAACGCCACCACACAAACCGGCTTTTACAAGCGCCCGCACGTGCTTCGTTGAAATCGTGCCTGTGTGGTTAGCTTCTCCTGTTTAAACGTCTGCTTGCAGTGAAGCACGCTCTATGGCAAGTGAATTAAAATTGTGCGCTTGCTGATGAGAGCACACGGGGCGGCAGTTTTAAACGACGGCATAATAATAATAATATCTGGGGTTTAACGTCCCAAAACCACGATATGATTATGAGAGACGCCGTAGTGGAGGGCTCCGGAAATTTCGACCACCTGGGGTTCTTTAACGTGCACCTAAATCTAAGTACACGGGCCTCAAACATTTTCGCCTCCACCGAAAATGCAGCCGCCGCGGCCGGGAGATTTAAACGACAAGAGATGCTGTATTTTGCAGCTCGTCCATATCGATGTGGCTTTGCTTGTGACAGAAAGCTAAACTTTGTTTTTGCACTCGTGCGTGAAGTCTACGCTCTAGGGCGGCTGCATCCATACGCGATGCATTTTACTTGCAACAGTATGACTTATTTTGGGTGCCCTGCCACGTGTCACTTTGTCCGAAGTCTCTTGCATCTCATGTCTCTGCTTAAGAAAAAAAATGTGAAAGTACTCAAATGTGGGCACTCAAATCTAGGATACGACAGCTGTCCTTCGCGAGTGCATCACCTCCGCACTGCGGCGAAGCAACACATGCACCTTAGCCCTAATAGAGGCAGTTCGTGACCGAAAACATAATGACAAAAAAAAAAAAAAATCAACATTTTGCTGTGCCACTAATTTTTTTTTTTTTTTTGTGGAGGCGCATGGGCAAGCCTTGTGTATTTCGTTTTTTTTTACTTCTAGCAGGATGGCTTACAATATATAGAGTTCCGCAGCTAAATTTAGCCAGTGTTTAAAAATATACCAACGCCCTCTATTAAGCCACAGACATTCACAGACACGACACGGATGTCCAAACTCTAGAAGACAGAACCTCGCGGTGAAACCAAGCGTTCGCGCCTCTCATAGATCTACGGGCACGTCTTCGTTGGCTTAGGCCTTCCATCGCTTCGGGGTCTTCTCGCAGCCGCCATTGCCTTTCCCATTCCCTAGTATTATTAAAGACGATAGTCTTTCTTGGGGAACCTAAACGCAGAAATTTTGGTCTGTCTGCTTGTCTGTCTGCCTGTCTGTCACCCGATTCAGCCACCTGGCCAAAGTTTAACCACTTGCTGAACGCCCAGCCATCTTGAACTAGTAGCTGCGTTCATACCTGTGAAAATTGTCGATCAAAAAGCGAATATTACGCATATCTGAGGCGCAACATCAATACTTAAGTATTAGGTGGTGTGTTCCTTTACTAGAAAACAGACAGATACGTATTCTAAAGACCGTAGTGTTTCTTAGGCTGCGCTGAAAATGCGACGATATGCACAAAAAATCCCTCTTCAGACAATATGGTTCTGCCACCGGTTTCCCGACGTATTGCCAGATGGCGTCCATATCTCACGCAGCGCCTCCTCTGTCGTCGTTCGACAACATTTGCAGCGAAGCACGTAGACACGCGGCCAATTTTTCCTTGTATGTACTCAAGGCCTTCGGCTCGCCGCCGTCGCTTCGCAGACATTTTTTGGGCTAACTGTTGCCTTCTTCCTTTTTAGTGGAAGTTGTGCGTAGTGAGATTTACACGATTTCTGTGGCACATGAGCAACGGCTATGTGCCACTGTGAGGCCGCACAGTGGCACATAGCCGTTGGTGGATCGGCTGTGTGCCACTGTGCATAGCCGATCCACCAACGTGCCACTGTGCACCAATGTGCCACTGTGCATTTGGTGGATCGGGGCTGAGTAGTGGGATTCATCCAATTTTCGTGGCGCATACCCGTTTATGATGATGATAGTTTTTGGTAGGGGTGAACAAGGAACAATTTGCTGAACAGTTTCTCTATTACAATTGATTAAAACTTGATTGGAGACCCTTCAGTAATGTTGTCACACACACTGGGTAAAAAGAGGCCAAGAGAGCCTCAAGAAAAAAATTCGGCAGATCCCAGGTCTTGTGGGAATGGCTTTCATGCGAAGCAGTCAGAGAGTAGTTCTATGCTGCATTTCTTGGCTTTGAGCCAAGCGTTACGAGGTGGGTGGACGCGTTTTTGTAGGTGTAGTAGTGTGCACATCGTGGGCTTGCTGGGCTCGGTGACAACACTGACGTTTAAAGGGTAACTTATGGTCTCACGAAGTATCAGCACTCACGTTAGAGCACATACGTCAGTATTATCGAAACGAAGTGCACCTTACTGTGCGATGATGTGAACATCATAAGTAACGTTTGTTATCGTATTCCTCCGGGGTCGAGCAACGCTTGAATATAGCTTGCTGAATCATAGGAATACAAATGTAATGTTTATTACCTGGTAGAAAAGCGGAGCCAACACTGGAACCCAGTCGTTAATCTTATATGACGCCTGTATCGTAGGATTGCATTTATAATGTTTATCTTAAACCTCTCTGCGCTGAAATCAACGTAGAAACAACCTAGCATCACCTATCTAAGCCTAACTGTGACCTAGAAGCAACTTAGAAACAAACTGCATCACCTAGCTAATGCCTAGGAACCTCCTAGAAGGAACCAGATTAGTCTTCAGATCGTCCAATTTCGTTGTTTTTAACCTTGCGCGGTTTAGTGCAATCTTCACCTGATTTTCTTACGGATAATCTGTGCTGTAAATTGCGGTCAACAGCTGTTTAAATTTCATGGTCCCGATTGGGGGCTGTGGGTCGGAACGCTCAGTGAACGAGCTACCATGCATATTACATACTACTGCTTGGATTAAATCGCACTATTTTCTTGCGGGCTGCTTAATTGCTTAATTAGGCAGCATCAATTAACAAATTTCCAAAGCAACAAAGCTCGGCGAACATTTCCAATTAGAAAGCTGTAAATCGGTTTGCAAAACGTCCGATTAGACGGTTTTGGACTTTCAATTTATTAAGTGTTAGTCTGTTTCCGCTTGCTACAGATGCCCGGAATTACAAAGAAAGACCACATGAAATGTCGTCTTGCGGACTGTGATTGCAGTGATCCCTAACGTTGGTGGCACTCTCATTTCATTGTATTCTCCCGATGTATGCTCCGTCCAGTACAGAAGCGTCTGCAGGAAGAGATGAAGGTCTGTACAACGCCTGCTTCATTGCACCCGCCAACAAGTCCTCGTCGTGGTCGTGTAGGCTTCGTCGTGCTCACCGAAGTACCTATCCCGATTTCGAACATCCGTGCCGTGTTTAGGCCAATCATCTACTTATTGGGTAGAGGATGGGGGGTTATGTCAAACTAAGTATCCTTACAACAATCGGCTGATTCGGCTGTTTTGAACCCATCGAAAGTGGCAACAGATTGCCAATGTTTTGGAGCCGTTGATTTCCCGAACCTCTCACTGCCAGCTGCTTTGAAAGAAGGAAGGAAAGGACAGCACGAGAGAAGGAAAATGCAGGGTTGTTAACCAGTTCAGAATGACTAGTATGCTACCCTACACTGGAAAAGGGGATGGGGGAGCCTGAATGTTAGAGCTGAAGAGAGAGAAAGAAAGGGAGCGAGCGGAAGAGAGAGAGAGAGAGAGTGAGTATGGAGCACATAGTGTGAGCTGCCTTGAAAGAGCCTAATTGTCCAGGGCATTTGCTCTTTTGTTACTGAGCCCATTTGAATAGTTATTACATTTCTCCGAATGGGCGTAGCTATTGTTTGCATAGTGTGAAACATATTGGATTGAAGAGGCGATGTATGCGTGCAAACTTATCTTGATACACACGCAAGTGTTCAAGCATGGCAAACGTCTTAATGTACCGGGAAACGCCGACAAAGCCAACACAAATTTTGCAGCGGCCAATCATTCTCGCGAGACATCTAATGCCTTTTAAGTACAATATATTCGCTCTTGAAGAGAAATTATTCCTACATATTTCATCAATTCCACGTTCTTTTTTTTTTGAAATTCTGAAACAGAACATCGTTACACACTCCGATGCACAATAATTAGAAATTAGGCAAAATTTCACAACGCTAACTCCAAAACATACATATTTTTCTCATGTTCCGCCCACAAACATTTTTTTTTACCATGCGACAGAGCAGGTCTTTCGAGATAAAAATGTTATTCAAGGTTTGGTTATTGCGTATGGCAGTGCACCCACTATATTTTATTTACTTTTACCCGGCGCACCACCATACGAAACCTATTTTTATTAAACTGCGTGTCATGTGATCCCACTTGCAGTCATTTTGGCTCCTAGTTACTTAATCAGAAATGTTCTGTATATTTATCTCGGTGGCCTTAGCTACATTTTATTTGCAACATGTCAGTACATGTAGCACTCTCGCGTGGGCTGTTCAGTAGAAGGCCGGGAGTAAAGTTTGTACAGGGCACGACACTAGCGTCTATACAACAGAACGAAAGAAAAAGAAAGATATAATTGTGGGCAGTTACGCATATGCTTGGGCGTTTTCGCTGCTTTATCTATTCGAAACCGGAGCCCCGAATTGCCCGTTCGAATGTTCGGCGTCTGAGTGAAAACCGCCGGTGCTATCGAATACCGCAGCACTTTATGGACTCCACGAGGCTTTCAATAGAGTCATTCGCCTAGGGCTGCAGCGAATTATGACACGTGCCGTGGTCTTCACGGGAACGCCTGCAGCTTTCGCGGAAAACCGTCCCCGAAAGCGCCGAGCGCATTCGCAGGAGGCCGGTTTAAATTACAGCGCATTGCGGCTCATGCCCAACCGGCTCGCTCGCCATCTTCAACAACAGCGCTCACCCTCCAATACGCGGAAAGCTTCCTGCGTTTTAACAGCGAGGCCATATTGAATTCGGCTATGAAAGACTGTGTAATGAACCCGATACCGAAGTGGGGTTATGGAGCTAACAAGTTCAGCTAGGGGCACGTGGCTAGGGGTAAACAAGATGTTCTGAATAGGTAATATTTTGGTAAGGGTCAACGAGTGTGTCCCGCCGTACCGAATAACGGTAGCCGCTTGTAATCAACTTGTCAATCATGTCTTGTAAAGCATGCTAAAGCGCGTTAGCTCACGCTGAAGCTAAGCAAATGTGCACGTTTTGTACGCAGTTTGGTTATGCAAGGTTTGTCTCGTAACGCGCTGGTGACTCCTGAAGCAAATGGGTGTGAGCAAGCGTATTGCCTCTATGACTACATACATGCATACATACATACATACATACATACATACATACATACATACATACATACATACATACATACATACATACATACATACATACATACATACATACATACATACATACATACATACATACATACATACATACATACATACAATTACTCCTCATGGTTAGCTTTATCTCTCTTCTCCTAGCACACAAGAACGTGCACACACAAGCACAAATAAGCTCACCTGCGAAATGTTGAAACAGAAGTTCGGAGTCTGAATGCGCGACATGAAGAGCGCAGGATTAAGCACGGCTGTTAGACAAACCGTAAGAGTACAAGCTTACAATATTTAAAGCGGAAAGTTGGGCTAGTTGGATAAATTTCGAAAAAAAAAGACATTTTCCAGTCCGTAAAGACAGGGTCGTAAAAGAAACGACATGACGGGTACAACAATAGTTTTCGACTGTACGTTTTTATATATTTGCTAGAATCATGTGGAATGCGGGCATTTGACGGGGGAAGTACCATACTAGACTTATGAATGCAGCAGATACTTTTTTGTCTTTCTGCTTTCGAAGAATCCGACCGACTGCAACTTCTAGCGACGTATGGCATCAGCGTCGAGAGGTTATCGCGAACTATGCTTGACTCAAGTAACAGCTGCTGTGTGACCGGCGTGAATGACCCGCAGGCTCGTGGTCGAGACGCGGGGACAAACAAATAAATATAAAAGACTCGCCACGGCTTTTTTCTCTTGCGAAGAGCCGAAAACGTGGGCTCCCAGTGTTCACGCGAGCGTAGCGGCGCAGGCTATTGGCAGTGCATGAGTCCATTCGGCGTGCTCTGCGGCTGTAACTAATTGAGAGGCGCACAGGCAGCCGACTTTGTTTGACTTGCGGCCTTCTTGATTGGAGCCAACAGGCAACAGTGTGCACCCGCTCACGGAGTGGCATAGCGTGAAGGCTTGTGGTAGTCGAGGGAGAGGGTGAAAGGGCGTGCTTGTTTTAAACGCGCACGTCCAGCCACGTCATTAGTGTGACGGCATCCGAGGGCTGGGGTTTTGCTGCTGCCGTCCAAGGCGGCGGCGTGCAGCGCGTAATGATTGCGCGCCCAAGGACGGGGTCACTTTTATTGCTAATTGATCCAATTAGCAGGCACGCGACACGCGGAAAACAACCCAACTGCCCCCCTACCAAACCCCGGGCGTCGGACTCTTCGTTGTCGTGCTGCTTGTTACTGCTTCTGCAGCTCTTCGTTCCGCTCTTTTGTTTCACGTTCGTCGCGCCAAAGTGCTGCCGCTGTAGGTTGTGCCTCGCACGGGAAATGAACTCATGTCTCCTTCTTTTTTTATCATTTTTTTCTCCGTTAGGCTACTGAGCCCGTTTACTGGTGACAAGACCCCTGTTTCCCGTCATCTACTTTCTTTTTTTTTCGATACGACAGTGTATATAGCTAAATTAAAAAAAAAAAAGCTTTTTTCCCCTCTGAAACTCTGGAACTAAGAAGTTATGTGTTGGTGTTGCTTACAAACAGGCGTTTGTAAACTCAATAGTCTTTTTGGTCATATAAACGAAGTCGTCTCTTAGGATGTTTATAAACCTCTGATTCTATTCCTGGCATCTCTCTGAAAATTGCGTCTGTATTCTTCCTTGTAATGCTTTGAGATAGATTGAAATTAAACATTTTTATAATTTCGTGACTGTTTATTACTCATAGAAAGCAGGTTTAAGCGATAAAAGAAAACAATCTCGCTTACAATCTCTTAGATATTATTGGTTATCACTGTGTTAAAACGCGCATTGTGGGGTAGACTGATGATTAGCATAAGTGTAATCACGAAGCGCCGTCCACTGTTTTTTTGAAGGCTGAAATGCTGCTGTTGTTGTTGTTGTTGTTGTTGTTGTTGTTGTTGTTGTTGTTGTTATTGTTCCTTAGACACTTGGCGCAACCCACTTCGGGGGATATGCCATGAATCGGACAGTGCCTTTCTTAAAGAATTAATTCACTTTCTGCAGGAAAGTCTTTTAAAAATGAATAGTTTATGCGTTACATATTAAAGGTGAAACTTCTTAAAGCTTAAATAGAAAAAAAGAACCCGAAAGAAAAACGGCCATAAATACCTGTATATAGAGCTGCGATTAAGCAAAGAAACGTTCGAAAAGTAACTGAATTAAGTTACACTTAACATTAAATTCTTTTAGTCTCTCGTAGGAAATTGCATACAGCGTCGAAAACACTCTTGTGGCTAAAACCAACCACGGTAGCACCAAGTGAAAGAACCACCAGAAGTGACAAATTTAAGCCCATCTTTCTAAGGGGTTCTTCTAGTAGTCTTTTCATTTGAGTTTTAAACCTTCGGCACGTCAAAAAGAAGTGATCCAGAGATTCACTCTCATTGCAGTGAAGGCATAACGGTGGCTGAGCCAGACCAGACCTGTGAAGGTAAAAGTTCAGGGGGGGGGGGGGGGGCTCGACAGCCTTGTAACTGATATTTCTTCCTTTCTAGAGAAACACCATCTGCTCTTCCAAAGAAACGTCAGTGTGGGAAATCTGATGAAAACAAGGGAGATTTGACGAAGTTATTGGACGTTGTAAGCTTTTCAAATCTCGCTGCAGTGACATATGCCGATGTCGGCAATATTGAAATTACAGGGCCATCGTGGGATGATATCTGCAAGTGCATCCGCATATTCATTGAGTATTAAAGCTCTATGGCCAGGTACCCACACTAAATGAATAAGCCGTAACTGTCCTGGAATTAGCGAACAGATTGTCTCTAAGGTACTTGATATATAAGGTGCACTTAAGGAAGAACAGACAGAGAGGCGGTCTGTTAGAATAACCACATCCGACAGACCCTGAGGCAATATACGTAATGCTAGGACTATAGCGAGTAATAGGTGGATAGCAAAGTGTTGTCTTCCGGTTCGATGCCTAGCTCTTCGCTGTTTTAATGTGTGTGCCGTTCAGTGCAATCGGGGAGAAACGTACTTTCTGCGGCGCGGTTGTTCCCAGTTATCTTGCATCCTCCCCGATTACACTGAACTGCACACAACTTGAAGCAGCGATGAGCTGAGCTTTGAAGGTTCCGTGAACCGGAAGTGCTGTAGCAGACGACGCGCCGTTTTGCTATCCACCTATTCAGCCTGGAAAATAGGCGTAATATCAGGTAACCGAACTGAGAAAGTTCAGTCCAGAGAGAATGATGCATTCCCACATTTGCCTTGCTCTCGTGATCGCCTCTCTCATCTTTCTATTCTCCTTCCCTAATCCCCAGTGTAGGGTAGCCAACCGGAAGTTTTTCTGGTTAACCTCCCTGCCTTCTCCTTTTCTGTTTCCTTCCGTGATCGCTTCCTTAACTTGGTGTAGACCAAAATTTGTATGGGACGGTAAGGGGCTTTGACGAATTTCATAATGTGGTCATGACATGACTAACGTGAAAATCTTGTCGCGTGCATCGTCAAACCCTTTCCTAAAAACACCTGTGGCACATGCCCGTGTACCACGGGCCGCGGTATGCGGGTATGCGCCACAGGTGATTGAGAGTTTTTCTCTACCCAGGAATGGCGACAACAGATATTTATAATTTAAATTCGAGAGCGTTAAGAAAAACCGACATCAGCAATGCAAACCCGACGAATCCAAAGTATCAAAATCAGGATCGCAGCAGGAATCTAACCCAAGGACTCTGCGTGGCAGTCAGGTATTCCACCGTAGAGCCATGCCAGGTCTTGAAACGGCTTTGGAAAAATACCCTATGCAGGCGTAATGTCGGTGCAACGTCACTTGTGGTTGCAGTGCTACCTATCTAATTTTACAACAGAGCAATAAGCCTTACATATGTACTCCTATGACACAGGCGTCATGTCGGGTTAACGTCAATTCCAGTGTTGGCTCCACTGTTGGCTCCGCTTATATAGCAGTCTAATAAACATTACATTTGTATTCCTATGATTCAGCAAGCTATATTCAAGCGTTGCTCGACCCCACACGAATACGCTAACGAAAGTTATGTATGATATTCGCATAATCCCACCGTAAAGTGCACTTCGTTTCGATAATACTGACGTCTCCGCTCTAACGTGAGTGCTGACGTTGCGACAGACCACAAGTTACCCTTTAAACGCCAAGGTGCTCGATGTTCCTCGTAAGCCCACGATGTGCACACAACCACTACGCTTACAGAAACACGTCGATCCGCCTCGTAACGCTTGGCTCAAAGCAAAAAAATTGCAGCATAGACAATTATTCGCCGACTGCTCTGCATGGAACGGATTTCCACAAGGCGTGAGATCTGCCGAATTTTTTTCGCTCTATGACTACATTACATACATACATACATACATACATACATACATACATACATACATACATACATACATACATACATACATACATACATACATACATACATACATACATACATACATACATACATACATACATACATACATACATACATACATACATACATACATGACTTCTGTTATTACTTTGACATCGGTGCTCCTAGCACACAAGCACGATTTTCCAACCATTGACGTGAAAGAACTGTTGAGGTTGTCTGATTGTGCTAGTTGGACAAATGGAGCAATCGAGTGTACCTTATTTTCATGGCAGAATTCGTCAGCAGAACCACAAAATTTAGGAAAGTGTAGAAAAAATTGCTTACTTTCATTACAATCTCTGAAAGTCGAAGCATCTTTTAACTTTCTTTTTTTCTTTGCGCTAGAGCAAAGGCATGCGCTGAAAAATGACCTCGGTTCCAATGTACGGAGGAACTTCACAGTACCACACACAAAAAAAATTGCTGAGGTGGAAAGAAAAGCGTGAGCCTCCTGTGACTGTCGTTATCCGAACATAGCCTTCTGGCTCAAAAAATCTTTACTTACTCCGGTTTTCCACATCACGTAGCATCTTCATTTTTTTTATTTTCTGTCGGAGTAGCGAATTGCTTTTCGAGGCTAAAGTTGTTTGTATTTCTTTAGCACACTTTACGCAATTGACACTACAAGTTGGTGACAACCTAAAATTACAGTTAGAAGCCGCCTGTAGTGAGCTACATGATAAGACTACAGCGACATACAGCCAATTACGTTCGTAGATGAAGAATCAATGCCATGATACGTCGGAAATGGAAGATTCACGGAAGTAATGGCAACATAACCGTGGCATTTACTTCACTAAACCTTTTTTATACTCAACAAGACGGGCACTCGCTGTCGGCTGCAAGCGATCGCGACTAACGATGTTTTAAAGCTGCTTCCACTCTGCGAACACAACCTGCATTGCAACAAAATAAATATTTTTTCACGCACCACTCTCTCAAACTTATGGCGAACGCGGAAGTAAATTTTGCTGTACGTAAGCTTATACGTTACCTTTTTTTCCTCCTTCACCCACGCATGTTTACTACACAAATCTCATGTCAACCAGGTTTGACAGCATGCAGCCTGCGCTAGAGGAACTCGAAGCCCCTGTAGAAAACTCGTTGCTGATGGTACCTCGAGGATTACAGGCCGTGGAGCGGTTGGCAGACAGCGCAGGCGATAGCGTCGTGCGTGAGTTCGTTTGTGTGTCAGCTTAGCACACCGACGCAAGCACGCGAGTTCGCAGATGCATTTAGCGCTCGTGTTTTGGCGGCTTTGTCATCTTGTCCCGATGATGCTCGGTGGCATTTCGTTGAATATAAAATGCTAAGGTTAGAGGTATATATCTTTTTATCGAAACACTTTAGTGCGAAATAAATATGTTACCAAATGCTAAATACATATCAAGCACAGTTCGCTTGCGCCATAAAGTGATCAATGTAGTGGCTGACGCTCAATGAATAAATTGGTGATTGTTTTGGTTTAGCATTACATTGAGATAAAGTTTCTGCGAGTGATTGTATCGGAAAATAACATAAGGTAGGGTGAAATACCTCATCCTGGTGCGGTTGCGCTCTAATAACGGATAGTTATTGCAGTTATTGCAACACACACACACACACACACACACACACACACACACACACACACACACACACACACACACACACACACACGCACACACACACACGCACACACGCACGCACACGCACACACACGCACACACAAACTCACTCACTCACTCACTCACTCACTCACTCACTCACTCACTCACTCACTCACTCACTCACTCACTCACTCACTCACTCACTCACTCACTCACTCACTCACTCACTCACTCACTCACTCACTCACTCACTCACTCACTCACTCACTCTCGGACATACTCTAGGCCAATGTAATAGTGCTGACTAAATGCATGCATGTCATTGTGTTTTTGACAACTTCATCGTATCTTTCTCAGTGTGCGCCATTTTTCTCTGGAATTTTTTTTTTCGACACGTCAGATGTACGAAATATTGGAGTGAGCTACGTGTTTAACCGTAATTGAGACCGCATTTTTTTCTAAAGCTATCTTGCCAATGACTAACATTTAACAACGCTGAAATAACGGCTAAAGAGCCCTAGTCTATGAGTGAAAGCTTTGGCAAGAGCTTTTTGTGTCTAATAACAACTTTAACTCGACAAAGACTCATAGATATAGAACCAACTAGCCCACCAGAACGTCTTACTGAAGCGTATAGATAGGTGGATGAAAAAGAAACAACCTGTTGAATCCAAAAGAAAAAAAAAACGTATTACGTTGGGAGGACGTCAAGGTTGAGTTTATTCCCTATTCCAGGACAGCAGTGACCGCCGGTGCTCGCTCAGTTTGATCCAGGATACGTTTCTGGTTCTGGAGGTGAACACGCGCGAGGACGGCCTCCCAAAGTTTTCGCGATGGGACGAGTGTCGGAGGTAATATTGCCTCTGTAGGCTTATGCCACAGGAGCCTTGATCACAGCTGTCTCGTTCTGGTGAAACCAAACTTGCGGGTTCTGGGGCCAGAAGGATAAGAGAGGCAATTGCACCGTCGAGACGTCCTGCAGACGTGAGGCTTGTTCAGTGGAGGGTGCGTTCGGATAAGTTATTGTCTTCGCCCTACATCACCACCTGTAGGGTTATGTCACAGGAGCGAAAGAAAGAGACGGCTGAACCAGAATCGACGCCAGCAGGGAACGCGAACCGTGGCTTCACGTGCCACAGCCAAGCTGCGCCTTCATTTTCCTTTCTTGCGGTCGCGCGCTCTCCGGTTCGCACGCCGCCCAAAGGAGGGCGCTGCACCTCCATCGGCTCGTTCTGGCATTCCAATGTTACGTGCGCCAGTCTGGCGGTTACCGACTCAGAGAATGTAATCATTGACCTATACCTGAGTGCACACGACCTTTTCCGATGGATCAGAAACAGGGTGACTCCAGCGCCGTGTTTGCCGCTTTCGTTAACTCAAGCAGTGTTCGTCTTCATATTGCTACGTAGCTAACCCATCAAGAGCCAGACATTCTGCATACAGAAGACGACAAAGATGACTGGCCTGTCGGTCGGCTGTGGGTGCTGTCCTCCATCTTGACCGATGTTGTGCACATCAGTGCAAATACACTTGTAAATAGTCACGCCTCGTGTCATTTTACGTAACATCTTTGTGGTGGAGGCGCTGGTTGTTCCCTGTACCCATCACGAAGCTCCGCAACGGCCGTATCATCGCGGGTCCGACCATGTCACAAGTTGACGGAACATCGTCGTCACCGCCTGCCCCTCCCGTGGCTTCGACCTACGTAGTCCTAGCTCCTGCTCGTGATCCTGGCGTATTCTCCGGACAGGATGGCGTTGACATTGACAAATGGATCAACCTGTATGAACGCATCAGCGCCAGCTATAGGTGGGACCCGACCCTTATGCTCGCCAACGTACTTTTCTACCTTGATGGCCCACCGCAGGTGTGGTTCGAGACGCACGAATCTGACGTTACGAGCTGGGAATCCTTCAAAGAGAAGATCCGCGACCTTTTTGGCAACACCGCTGGACGGCAGATGGCTGCGCGGAATCAACTGGCAACTCGAGCACAGACCTCTACGGAATCGTACGTCGCGTACATTCACGACGTCATCGCCCTTTGTCGCCAGGTTGATGAGCACATGCCTGAGTCGGAGAAGGTATCGCATGTGCTGAAAGGTATCGCAGACGATACCTTCAACCTGCTTGTTTATACCAACGTTGCCACCGTCGACTCAATCATCAAAGAGTGCCGACGGTTTGAACAAGCCAAGAGCCGCCGTATAACTCAGAGATTTACGCGGCTTCCCAACACGGCCGCAACCTCATCTTGTGAAGCCGCTCCCCAGCCGCCCACCTATGACAATGTCACGCGCATTGTTCGTCGGGAGATTGAAGCTGCCTGTCCTGCTCCCATTCAACCACCCGTTTTTACAGCACACACCACTGACCCTTCACAGCCATCGGTGGCCTTCATTAAAGCTGTGGTCAGGCAGGAGTTTGCAAACCTCCGCCTTCCTTCAGCATGTCCCCTGACTCGCCCTGTAGTACCGCCTTACCCCCCAGGCAACGCTCGCCGATCCTCTCCTACAGTGCCCTTCCGCAACCCTACGGAATGGCGAACACCCGATGACCAGCCTATCTGCTTTTCCTGTCACCAGCCAGGGCACGTTTCTCGCTATTGCCGTCGCCGTTGGTCAAACCCACCACGCCAGACCTACCCTACCTACATGCGCCCTACCACTTCTACACGTTCAGCCGCTGCACCCTCCAATTTCTACTCGTCCTCTCACGAACCTCTCACCAATGACGCTACTTCGCCCGTTCGCCGCTACTCCCGCTCGCCGTCGCCGCAACGCCGCCAATCCCGCTCTCCGCAGCCTCGACGCTTTCCCTCGCCGACCTTCTCTGGACGCTCGCAGCAGGAAAACTAGATATTGCAGCTTATGGAGGTGAAGCTGCAATACCGTCGACGCCTACAAATCCTCTACTGACGCTGCCCACACACCACAGCCTGCTTGAAGTAAAAGTCGACAATGTTCCTGTGATCGCCCTCGTTGACACAGGCGCGCACCTGTCTATTATGAGCGCCCCTCTACGCCGCCGTTTGCAGAAGATTATGACGCCGTCCACGACACAGGCGATACGTGTTGCCGATGGCGGTACTGTAGAAGTAATCGGAATGTGCACTGCTCGTGTCAGCATTGCCGGTCGTCACACCGTCGTCCTTTTCGCCGTTCTAGCTCGTTGCCCTCATGACCTCATACTTGGCCTTGATTTCCTTTCGGCACACTCGGCCTTAATTGACTGTTCTTCTGGTACACTCAGCCTCGATCTTCCTCTTCTCGCCGATAACTGTGAAAAGCCCGTCAGCCGCTTGAGCCCAACCACTTTTGTTCGCCTGCCACCTCGAGCAGTGACGTACGTCTGTTTGTCATCGACCCCTCCAGTTCCCGACGGCGACTACATCGTTACACCTATAACAGACGCACGACTTACGCGCAATATTACTGTGCCGCATACCATCGCCACCATAGTGGATAACTCCGTCTTCCTTCCGCTCCTCAATTTCGGCCTCATCCCCCAAGTGTTGCCCTACCAGATGTCGCTCGCCCAACTCACAGCTATAACCGACGATGATATCAACGTTGTCGCCGTAACTGCTCCGGACCAAGCTGAAGTCTCACGGTTGCCCGGTTCTGACGCCGCCATTTTTCGAAACATGATTGGATCAGACCTTTCTCCTGATCAGGCCGACGCTCTCTCCCAGGTCTTGGCCTCCTATAGTGACATTTTCGATATCCATGATCGTCCCTTGGGCCAGACTAAGATTGTCACTCACCGAATTAACACCGGTGACTCTGCACCCATCCACCGTCGGCCTTACCGCGTGTCTGCATCAGAGCGAGCAGTGATTCAAAAAGAAGTGGCCAAAATGCTAGCGAAAGATATCATCGAGCCATCGTCTAGCCCTTGGGCCTCCCCCGTGGTATTAGTAAAAAAGAAAGACGGCTCCTGGCGTTTCTGCATTGATTATCGGCACCTCAACAAAATTACCAAGAAAGACGTGTATCCTCTTCCACGTATTGACGACGCACTCGACTGTCTCCATGGCGCCACCTTCTTTTCATCTCTCGACCTCCGATCTGGCTACTGGCAAATTGCTGTAGACGACATGGATCGTGAGAAGACCGCCTTCGTTACCCCTGACGGCCTTTACCAATTCAAGGTCATGCCCTTCGGTCTTTGCAACGCTCCAGCAACCTTCGAGAGAATGATGGACACGCTGCTTCAAGGATTTAAATGGTCGACGTGCTTGTGTTACTTGGACGACGTGATCATCTTCTCATCCACCTTCGCAAAACACCTTGAACGCCTTTCGACCATTCTATCAATATTCCGACAAGCTGGCCTCCAGCTCAATTCCTCGAAGTGCCACTTCGGTCTTCGTCAAATTACTGTGTTGGGCCACCTCGTTGACGCTTCCGGTGTACGACCAGACCCGGCCAAAGTCCGCGCTGTAACGAACTTCCCCGTTCCTCGCTCTGTCCATGATGTTCGCAGTTTCGTGGGCCTGTGCTCGTACTTTCGCCGTTTCGTGAAAAACTTCGCGGCACTCGCACGCCCACTCACTGACCTTCTCAAACAAGACGTCCCATTTTGTTGGGGTCCTCTCCAAGCTGACGCCTTTTCTCAGCTAATCACCGCTCTAACGACACCACCTATTCTTGCACATTTTGACCCTGATGCTCCTACAGAAGTGCGCACAGACGCTAGTGGTCACGGCATCGGCGCAGTATTGGCCTAAACGCAGCGGGGCACTGATCGTGTTATTGCGTACGCAAGACGGCTCCTCCCGAAGTCTGAACGCAATTACTCTATAACAGAACGAGAATGCCTTGCCCTTGTCTGGGCGGTTTCAAAATTCCGCCCTTACTTGTATGGCCGCCCGTTCCGTGTCGTGACAGATCATCACGCACTCTGTTGGCTTTCTTCGCTGAAGGACCCTACTGGACGACTTGGTCGGTGGGCGCTGCGTCTTCAGGAGTACTCCTACTCAGTTGCCTATAAGTCTGGACGCCTCCATCTGGACGCCGATTGCTTGTCCCGTTACCCTGTTGAACAGCCAGACGGATCGGTCATCGAGCCTAGCGCCAGCGTCATGTCCATGTCTCAGTTTCTTCAGATTGGTGACGAACAACGTCGCGATGCTTCCTTGCGATCACTCATTAGCCGTCTCGAATCTGCCCCTAACGACGCCTCACTCCGCATGTTCGTCCTCTTGAATGGCACGCTGTACCGTCGTAGCGTTCTGCCCGATGGCCCTGAGTTACTTCTCGTCGTGCCTAAACATCTGCGTTCAACGGTCCTGCATGAGCTTCACGACGAGCCCACTGCCGGCCACCTGGGCATATCTCGCACGTACGACCGTGTCCGGCGCCGCTTCTTTTGGCGCGGTCTCGCCCGGTCCGTTCGACGTTACGTGGCCCCCTGCGATAAATGCCAACGTCGGAAGCGACCTGCCGCACCCCCTGCTGGACTCCTCCACCCGATCTCCATCCCTACCGAACCTTTCTTCCGTGTTGGTGTAGACCTTCTCGGCCCTTTTCCCGAGTCCAACTCTGGCAACAAGTGGGTCGCCGTTGCTATAGACCATGCGACCAGGTACGCCATCACTCGAGCGCTCCCCACCAGCACTGCTACTCACGTTGCCGACTTTTTGCTCCACGACGTCATTCTACACCATGGCGCTCCTCGTCAACTGCTCACCGATCGTGGCCGCGCATTTTTGTCACGAGTAATTGACGATCTTTTACGCTCATCCTCAACGCAGCACAAGTTGACTACTTCCTACCATCCCCAAACAAATGGCCTCACCGAGCGCCTAAATCGCACTCTCACGGACATGCTCTCCATGTATGTCTCATCTGACCACCATGACTGGGACCTGGCGCTACCTCACGTGACCTTCGCTTACAATTCATCCCGTCATGATACCGCCGGTTACTCACCTTTTTATATGCTCTATGGCCGTGATCCGACGTTACCACTGGACACCCTACTTCCTGCTACTGCATCTCCGCCGAACGAATACGCACGGGATGCTATCGCTCGTGCAGACTACGCGCGTCAGATCGCCCGCTCTAGGCTGTCGGCTTCACAAGCAACCCAGAAGACCCTCTACGACAGCAGGCATGCCGACGTTCATTTCTCGCCTGGTTCCCTCGTCCTCCTGTGGTGCCCAGTTCGTCGTGTTGGCCTGTCCGAGAAGTTGTTATCCCGCTACATGGGTCCATACCGTATCGTCCGCCAGGTAACGGACGTCACCTACGAGATCGTTCCCGTCTCGGAGACTAACCCGCCTGCAAACACGCCCAGTGACGTAGTGCACGTCAGTCGGCTCAAACAATACCGCCCTCCTTCTGAAGAACATGTTTAAAGTGCACCGAGACGGTGCTTTTACCGCCGGGGGTTATGCTACGTAGCTAACCCATCAAGAGCCAGACATTCTGCATACAGAAGACGACAAAGAGGACTGGCCTGTCGGTCGGCTGTGGGTGCTGTCCTCCATCTTGACCGATGTTGTGCACATCAGTGCAAATACACTTGTAAATAGTCACGCCTAGATTGTTATAAGATTGTATAACTAGATTGTTATAACTTGTATCAGTTTAACCTAACTGCTTAGAACAAATGGTACACGATTCAGAGTACTCTGTGCTCTATTATGGAAGAGCTGGACGCAGCTGTCCTTATACTCCTAGACGGTACAGGATTGAGTAATAGGTGACACTGATACCCTCGATCACCTAGTGACAGTGCTACCGGTTTCAATGCCGTGAGTACCATCCGGAATATTTTCCATGGCCATACTTGTTGCTCAAGCTGTATGGACTTTTTCTGTCTCAAATACTTCTTTATTACTGCTATAAGTGCCAACAATGAAAGCATCAACAGAAGATTTCCTTTTCTGCATGCGTCCTTTAATGTTACTGCAAACGTTTATGAACGCCGTACAATTAACTCGTGTATCAGACGGCAGAGATGACCAGCAGGTCACGAGTATTGCTTCTCTAAAACATACTTGATACCACGCAATTACATTTTAAATAGCTCCCTCTGAAATATAACCATCTTTAAATGCAGCGAACTCATTATCAGCAGCCCTGAAATAACTGGGAAAGTCGCGGAATAGGTGTATTTGCAGTCTCATTCGAAGAATCTTCGAACGAGCGATGTTTGAACGTAGAAATCCTCGAGGGCCGTCTCGGTGCGTCTTCGTCGACCGCAGGCGGCGGGAGGAGTGCGGCTCCCCTATTTGTTATTCAAGGCGTACGTAAACAGATCGAGAAACCGTCCTTCGCCCTGCGGGGCACACGGGTTCAGAAGGCGCGGTACAATTTCATCGCCATCGCGCAAGTGACGTCTTCGCTTGTCACAACTGTATATACTCGATATTCGTATCGCCCATCGTAGCGCTCAGTTGTTGTTACTCCTCGAATGCTGCTTATCGCATCGCTACTTGGACGGCATAGGAGTGAGTATTCCCATGGTGCCGCGAAACGGGCCGAGGAATCGCGGCGTCTTCGCAGAGCACGCAAGTTGAGGTGGCTTAGCGCTTTCGCCGAGGATGATTGATCGGTGGTAAATGATCCGAACGTCTTTACAAGCAAGCACATGGACAGTCGAGCTTGTTCGTTTTGACGGAGGCGGACGTAACTTAGTTCTCTTACAGGCTCATGTAATGCGTAATGAGGCATTTACTGAGACTTACGGATGCGAGTGACCAACCCGTATGATGACCTCGGAAATGAAATGAAAGACTTTATAATGGTTCAGTGAAGTCTTGAAATGCACGTTTTGAAAGTAGCACATTCACATGCTTTTGTACGTCCTTGCGTAATAGAGGAGCAACAGTGCACTGTTGATTGAGAAGTCGCAGTCTCTTCTTTTTGTTATTCGAAGGAAGCTAATTTAAAGAGACCGTAGAAAATTCTGTGGTGGCAACAGATATTTATTTTGTACAGAAAATACTTTACCCGTAACTGCGCGAATTTACGTCCATCTGTAGCATTAAAAACAGAATGTTCTGCTAGGTAGCAGTAATAAAGATATAAAACAAAAATAAATTCCTGGGGGTGCAACACAGTGCTATATGACATTACAGAGTACCTTTATATAGCAGGAAAAACAACATTGCGATCGGCAATGCAAATTTACGTAGTGGCAACACAAAACCACGACGGGACAACACATACAACATGTAACCGTCAATCACAGCGGCCAGACGCATTATCGTGCAATCTGCTGTGTTATTCTTGTACGCTGAGATGTCGGTGGAGTGGCTGAGACAGAAAAAGAGAGAAAAAAAACATATATTTTTACGCCACAGTCTGGCACTACCAGTTTTCAACCGTGACTTCACTAACCCGAATGAGTTCAAGAACCAGTCATTATACAAATGGCGAAATGTAGTAGACATGCTTCAACGAGAGGTGATTTAAAGTTATATTAATAGAACGCTTAGTGGGTATTATACAAATTTGAGTGCGCCTTGATAATGTCTATATGTAATGAATAGATATGATTTCAGGCGATGGTAGGGTTTGCAAATACAGTCATCGATGGTTAGTATTTTACTTCTAAATGACACATTTTCGTGAATATCGACATCACCAGGGATGTCGATATTCACAGTATTTCCTTTAAATTAGCGGATGTATTTCGCTACATTATTCAAATTTTCTAGCGCACGTTCTTTAATCCAGTGATAACATGACCCTGTAGTCGAATTTTCATGAGGAGGCCGCCGATATTACAAATGTATAAATATTTAACATTGTGTGCAGTCCACGAACTGAGTTGTGTACCACATTTCTTCAACAACGAGACGTAAATAGTACTTTCAAAGATTTCGTTAGCGGAAAATCATGCTCATGACCTAGTTGTCGTATTTACGCATAGACAAATACTTATTGTGGCGGAGATTCGTCCTTACCTTTTATTTATTGAGCATATTGAAGGAGTGTTTAGTGCCTATGTGTGACACCGGCTACTCCTTTTGTCCTGCGTAGTAGTTGTCGTAAGCTAGTGGACAACCACAAAACTGTAAAATAGGCACATGGACGAACGCTCACGCGCATAGTCTTGTACTTCAATACAAGCAAAAGCTCAACGGAATAGTTCAAGGGGTCATGAAGCACCCCTTGGGCTGATTGAAAAAACACATCCTGCGGAAAGCTGACACGGCTATGAACTGCTCCGCCAAATATTACAGTCGTGCGCGCCGCGTAATGGCCACAAGCGGAGCGCGAAGTTGCCGTTTCCCCAGGCACCCTCTTTTCAAACAGAGGCCGGTTCTCACTCTCGTCGGTGGGCGGGGCGTCTGTCCGCTGTACGTCGCAAGAGACATAGCATGCCTATTGGCCGATAGCCGACGTAAATCGAGAGCGGCGTTCGGATCAGATGCGCTTCTTGCCGCGGGGTGCCGCCACTTGCCGGCGCCGCACTCCTCAGTACACGGTAGCCGCACTCGCGCAAGCGAATCACAGCGGGAGAGCGATCGCGTTTCATGACGCGCGCTGGCGTAACTTCTTTCCCCCATGCCATCCCTCCCTGTCTAGCTTCCAGTGCGCTCGCCGGCACGAGAAAAGAGAGAAAGCGCTGGGAGCGTGCGCCAAACCCCCGTAACTCCGCTGATTCTTGACGGATTCGAGAAATTTTTGCGGCAATCGATTCGGGAGGCAGTACACTCCGATACTGAGGCCATTAGATCATTACTTGGAAAAGTGGTTCATGACCCCTTTCACAAAACACTGATTTTCACACAACTGAAATGTCTACTCGTAGCAGAAGTGTTCACTGATGTGTTCCCTCAGCAGACACGGGACACTTGGAAAATTGTTTACCAATCGCCGCGCCTTAAATACAACTGTCATATTAAAAGAAATGAATGCCTCCTTACCCTGTTGCGTTTGTCTCGTTCTGAAATTTCGAGCTCCTCATTTGAATGATCATAACACAAACATCTTGCTCTCGTCTTTCCATTTAGTCGAATGCACTAAAAAAGGAGTGATCGAGCATAGCAGTAACTCCCAGTAAGCAAAGCTGTAACTCTGGGTCCCTGTTCACGAAAACGTCTTACGCTAAAAATTTGTGTGAGAGAACATTTCAGCCAATCGCGATGCGGAACATATCATTAGAGAAGCCGGCTGACTTATGGGGACACGCATTTACAGAAGAGAAGTTTCGTGAATTCGGCTTCTTAATTCACAAAACACTTTATCTTCCAGCATTTTATCTTTCACTTCATCGAGATTGTGCAATTCGTTGCTTATTTCGAGCGTCAAATTTCTCGCCGCAATGTTCACCTGGACCAGCGATGCATGCGCGCTTGCAGCATCAGCTCAGGGAAGGTGCGAGCATTCGCGGCCAACCTGCGTCTTCGGCCACGCCGACGGCGCTCTTCCTGTTCTTTCCGGCTATACCTACGTCCGATGAGCGGATAAAAAGAGGCGCCAAATAACGGCGTAATCAGGAAGCCCCGTTCCTCCTCCTCCTCTTCTTCGTTTTCTTGCTCAGGAAAACTCTATTACTGCAGGCTACCGTCGGTCCGCCGAAAAAAAAATAAGGAACAGAAAACAAGTGATGCAGAGAGAGAAAGAGGGCACGTTGGGTACAAACCATGTCGGTGGCCTTTCCACCAGTATGTACATCGCCGAGATATTTGGCCCGCTCTTTGCATCCCCGCGGCCGATCTCTCGCGGGCCCAATTACAAGACCACCCCGGCCAGATTGCCTGCTGCGGTCCACAATGCGGCCACTACGGCGAACGACGTCGGCACCGCTTTCTCAGTGCGCCGCGGGAGGGAGAGAGGGAGACGGGCGGGAAGCCTGCGCTAAAGACGTTAGGCCTAGCGGCGGTGCCGGCCTCTTATTCCGCGCGCTGCAGGCATCGCGTGCCTGCGGTGCTGTAGTGCCACACCGCTGCGACCACAGGCATGCGGGGAAGCAAACAAGCAGGCATCAGAGCAAGCGGTTCCTCGAATGCGTTCGGTGGACGCGTGTCTTCTCCTTTCCCCCTGCGGCTGCAAATGGCGAGGAGAGGAAGGGAAGGGCACCGTAATTAGCGCGGCAGCCGAGAAGCCGGTGACTATATTGACGACAAGGAGTAGACAGCGCGTGGCCCTCGTTTCATCGGGGCCCGCAAATTTATTTTAGGAGGCAGTGCTGTCTTTATGTAGCGTGCTCGCCGCAGCTTCATTAGGCGAGAATTTAAATTGATGGTGGACCTAGCTAGGCAGTTCCTGATGTAGACATGTTTTTGGTGCTTTTTTCTCAGTGGACTCTGCAGCGAACGGTCGTGCGGATGCTTCTAATGCGACTTCTAGTCCTGAGTTTGGCTCTCGGGGGAGCAGTTTTATTTTGTCTCAAAGATGAGTCTCAGTGTTCAGCGGTCTGTTTTCAGGCCCCGAGTGAGAATATACGCGCTGTCTACGTAAGCATTGCCATATCTCGTAAACTCGCCTTAAGTGTGGTTCCTCCGGGAGTATGCCTTGCGCGCTGGAAGTTGGAACGCGCGATTTCGACGAGTCAGTTACGAAATGCCGATAACGAAATGCCGCCGCATATTCGTGTCGAATGCTGAAATTATGGGCTTCGGAAAAACACCCTTGGAGATTTCCGTGCACACATTATCGCGCGTAAAACGGGCAGCCCGTGGGACTGCGTAATTGCGTAATGAAGTCGCTTAAGCAGCTCTAGCTTCGGCCGCGACATTTCTCGTTTGGAAATCAATGCTTAACTACTTGCGTTATGAAAACAACAGTCGTATCATGTGCTTTATTTATATCGGCTTAAGCATTGGTACGTTTTTTTTACAATAGGCAGCTGTAAGAACTGCAACTCAAAAAGCCTCGTTGCGGAGGCTGTAGAGCTAACCCTAACGCGGATGCAAATGAATTGCAGGGGTGCTATGTAGCATGGCCCGAGTTTGGCGAAGCTCGGAATCTTTCCGAGCTCTGGCGACACCCCCTTTTGAACGAGCTAACAGAAACGGTCAAATCCACCCTTCAGCGTGCGCTGCGTTTCCATTGGTTACAATGGAACGTGGCGCCACGTCAAGGGCGGTCGACAAAGTTGCGTGGTGTCTTCAAACCAGAGGTATCTTCTTTCACTTGTTTGTCGTTCCACTGAGTGCAGAAGTACACCCATGCAAGAAAAGTATCAGAAACTTTTACTAACGATATTTTTTAGAGGTACGGGCTGTTTGAATTAGTTTTCAAGTGTTTAATGCCTGCTCTAAGTATGCTTTAGAATAATAAGCACGGCGGCCTCTGAGATTAGCTCCGGCCTCACAATACCGCGGCCGGAGCTAATCGCCGAGGCCACGTGTGTAATCACAATGGTCGGCCTGTACATTCTAGGGTGTTGCTCGGCCGACGCGCGCCCTCTTTGTCCTCTTATCAATCGTCTGCTCGCTCCCCAAGCACGTGCATCCGGCTGATTACCTAATTGACTGGGCGGTATACCTAGCTAATCAAGTCACGACACGCTATAACCAAGCTAATCCAGCTAAGTCATGCTAATACCGAGCTAAATAAGCCACAACTTATTAATATAATGTAAGCCATGTAAAGCTAAGACTGAGCAAATTATAACCATGCTAATTGACACGACGCTGATTAGGAGCTCGCTATTTAAAACCAAGCTAATTAGGACTTTACTCACTAAGATCGTGCTAAATACGATAGTGCTAACTAGGACTAAGCTACACACTAATTAGGACCCTGCTAATTAAACCTGAGTAATTAATGGCGTGTTATTTAAAACATTACCAATTAAGACATAACTATTCAATGTTAATTAGGCCCTAGATAATTAGTACCATTCATATTGAAACCGAGCCGACGCAGTCTTCACTGCGAAGAAGACCGAGCAGATTGAGCAGAAGTTGCGTCTCGTAAAAAGCTGGAAGAAGCTAGGTGATCACAAGCTTCGCTGATGGCTCCAGCCTTCCACAAGTTGTGCAAGCTGACCAAATTATTTTATTTGCGAAGGAGCTGCTGCTTAGCGTCCACCTCATGAAGCGCTTGATAGTCACACCGGCACTATGATAGTCACGAGCTGAATTGGGGCCTTCTCAGAATCAACGAGTTTGTACCTGAGTTCGTGTGTCAATCAGTATGATTGGCAGATGCCCGCGGCGAAGATAGGGTCCGCCCAAAACCTTTGCTCTTGCCAAAGGACAGTGCTCACACCGCAACGCCAGCGAGCAGTACGATTCATCTCTGAGCTTCATCGGACAGACTATGCACACACGCACGAAAAACTAAATGTTATATCATCACGTGACTATGATTTCTCGCATTTATATCACCGCGCTCACGATGTACCACTCACAGCCATGAAGCAAGCGCCCTGGTGGCACTTGAGACGACAAATGTTACTGTTTACTCTTTTGTGGAGACATTGTTTCTACCGATTCGTTACTGCAGGAAAATCTTCAGACGTGTAAAGCAAGTAGCAGTTCTCTGTTCATATATTTATCTATTATATTCGATAGAAGCGAAACGAGCTGCACGAGAGTGCCGCGTGTGCGCCCTTGTTGCCTTCGAGAGTGGAAATTTCCATGCTGCAGGTGGAACGAAAGAACTTGCCTCAAAGAGGACAAACGCCCACGAACATGCATCTGGCAGGCGCGATGTTCAGTTGGCAAAATGATAGCGCGAGAATCACGCTGACGCCACTGCACTGTTGAAATGTTGACTGAATGGCGGCGCTGGCGACGCTGATGCGTTCGCACACGGTGTTCCTTTGAAAACCGCCGCAAATGCCGCACATGCGTTTGTGACGCCATGCTCGTTCTTGTAGCCGCTTTTGTAACGTTAGCTACACTGGCCTAGCCAAGCCAGTTTCGTGTGGGTCCTCAAGAGCCGTGCTGCGTATGCGCCAGGATCAGTGATGTCACACAGCTGGCGCATCGGAGCTGGCACCTCCCGCGCACTCCGCCGCTGCCTCCGGTCTGCGTTTTCCAGAGGAGTGACGTCGCAGCCGAGGTAGACGAACTGGCGCCGGCGCGGGCGCGCAGCTATTCGCCTTCGCTGTGCAGTCGCCGTCTGACACTGCGCTGGAGCCGCTTGATAGCGCCTCTGACTGGCGTTTGCCAGTGTGGTTTAGCCATGGAGAAAGAGAGCGCAAATGCTGCTCAACGGCGCAGAAGAGTGGAGAAGCTTAACTCGTCGGCACCCGAAGTAGTTTCCTGGCAAAATAAATATACATGTGCCCCATAATACGTATACCATGTGTGTGTCATTGGAGCAGCAGTAAGCATGATAATAAAGCTAATTCTAGACAATCATGAAAGCTAAGAACAATCAGCTGAACCTTTGCTAACGCTACGTTATCCTGGCATAGCCGAGCTAAGCCACTGCAACATTTTTGTAGCGTTAGCTACACTTGCCTAGCCGGTGCCAATTTCGCGTGGAGCGTCATGAGCCGTGCTGCGCATGCGCGAGGATCAGTAATGTCACACAGCTGGGTCACCGGAGCTGGCATCTCACGCGCTCTCCGCCACCGCCGCGCGGCACGCCGCTGCTGGTGGTAGAGAGCGGGAGAAGTGGCGTCGTAGCCGGGCAGACAGACTGACGCCGGCGCGCGCGACTCGCCGCTGCTGCTCTGCGCATTCGAGAGGGGTGACGTCGTAGCTATGGCGCGCGCAGCTGTTCGCCTTCGCTGTGCAGTCGCCGTCTGACACTGTGCTGGAGCCGCTTGATAGCGCCTCTGACTGACGTTTGCAGGTGGGTAACGTCATGGAGAAGGAGAGCGCAAATGCTGCTCAACGGCGCAGAAGAGCCGAGATGCTTATCTCATCGGATCCCGAAGTAGTTGCCTGGCAATCAGTGGTTCAGCGTACGAAAAATGAACAGAAGAAGGCTAATAATCCTAGACAATCTGGAAAGCTAAGAATAATCAGCTGAACATTTGCTAACGCTACGTATTAGAGGTGTGCACGGGCTCCGGGTAGCCCGAAAGCCAGAGCCCGACCCGTCCCGCGGGCCGGGCTCGGGCGGGCCGACGTAACTTCATTTCGGGCCCGGGCCCGGGCTCGGGCTACTTGGAGTTTTATCGAGCCGGGCTCGGGCCCGGCGCAAAGCCCGACTCAAGCCCGAAATATAGAGAATGAGTGGGAATTGTGAGGAAGAACCTGCAACAAAAAAGCAATGCTTGCAGTTGTTCAGCGAGTGAAGCGACAGTGTTGAGAATGTAGCAGTTACAAAAGATGAGCTCTCCGATTATCTCTCTATGGAATCGCCCTCCTGTCCATCTGAAGTTTTAGTCTTCTGGAAAAACAACCAGCAGAGATACCTCAAGCTTGCCAGGCTGGCAAAAAAGGTACTAGCAATTCCGGCGACGAGTGCAAGCAACGAACGTAACTTCAGTTCGGCGGTCTACATAATGCAAAAGCGTCGCAATTCGTTGAAGCCGCAATCGTTGGACTGCTTGCTTCTTTTGCACGCCAATTTGTAATCTGTGTAATAGAGACTGTTCGTCGTGTGTCGTTTCATCATATTTGTTATGCTCAATAAAATGCCAAATTACCGGAGAACGATGTTTTGTTTTCGCAGTGAACCTTCAACAAGCCGGGCCGGGCCCGGGATTGTGTTTTCGTACGTCGGGCCGGGCCGGGCGGGCTCGCAGCCTTTTGCCGTCGGGCTCGGGCGGGCCTTCGACAAAGTAAGCGGGCCCGGGCCGGGCTCGGGCTCGGAAATACGGCCCGTGCACAGCTCTACTACGTATAGCCGAGCTAAGTCACTGCAAAAATTTTTTTTCAATGTTGCGATCGCGCGCTCCGCACTGTCTTCCTGTCGTGATCGCCGTAGTGCGAGCTCGAAGCAAACTCGTGTTTCCGAGAAGCTCGGGAAATCCTGCATTACACCCCAGGAAACATATTTGTGAGATAGAGTTGGGGGTCGAGCGTGGTCGCACGACTCCAACAATTCTATAAGCCTTTTACATTGTCGTCTTCTTCCTAAATCGACGATTCATCGCAGTCACTGCCACCAACTATAACGCGCTTAGTCAAGTTTAGGTTGAGTACGCGACTCCCTCGTACCAGCAAATCCGCAACTCCAATAAATCCCTTACCTTGACAGGCCGGCTCCTTTCGCCAACCAGGCGAGACTACTCTTTGACCCCGAATATACTCCGCTTTCGTTCCTCCTGTACTGAGCGCTGAATAGTACAACGCGCTCTCCACGGCTTTCGCTTCTTGAATTCCATCTTCAACGAGCAAAAACACTCCTTCTTCCTCAGTTTGCTTACTTTTTCAAGCTGCTGCCTCCGAGCGATGCCGGATTCGTATCGGCCGTCTTCCCCGAGGGAACGGTGAGAAGAAATCCAGGCTTCGTCTTCTTCCTAACGCGCTGCTTTTCCAGCGTCTTCCCCCCCGTTCCTTCCTTAAGCTGGCATCATTCGAGTTCTCTGCGTTTTCGGAAAACAACTGGGACGCCTGGTTTCGTAAGGCTCTCGCGAGGAGAAATTAAATCGCCGCGCTGCACTCCGCGATGTCTTTTGAAAACCCTCTCCTCCCCGCGCTTTCCAAACTTTCCGTTGTTTCCTTAATACAAAACGACGAAAAGAACATGCTGGCTTCTCGATCGCACGATGCTGAACGCGCAAGCCGGTATGAGTGCTGCGTCGCCAAAGTCGTCACAATCCGCTTATAAGCGTCGCAAAACAAGCGGCCGGGAACGAACTCCCGGCAGCCCGGTTACGTTTGTTCACATTCTTCTCGCATTTGAAACACGGACACACGCATAAAAAAGCAAAGTATATACTAGAAGGAAGAAAGTATGCGCGTTTTTTTTTTTTTTTGCGAATGTGGTACTCTGGAGAAGCCTCGATCTCATGATATTGGGAGCTGGAAAACATGGAGGTTCTCGGAGATAACGCAGATTATAAAATGTGAAACCAAACAGCGAAGATGCGGGTAGCATAAGAATAAGACACGCGCGCGATGTTGCTGCTAGTTTGTGCAATGCGAAACGAGGGCCGTTACAAAATTACGAAATGCCACCCCCCCCACCCCTCATTTGTCGGGGAAGTACAGTCGATGGGAAACATCCAAGAGTTGCGCGCATTAGAAGTACGAAGACGTCTGGAGAAGAGGCTTAACTCGACAAGGGGTTCCAACAATGCGCGATATGCTTTGTATCGCAACCATTGCTGTTGCTAGTTCTATCCTCTTAAACATTCTTACTACTCGTCTTATGAGAACTATGACGCTAACTACGATGTATACATATAGTATAACAACGTACATTTGGTCGGTTCGTAAGAGAACACCATCCTTTCTTTATTCTCACTTGCCACGTGTTCAAACGTGTGTCTGGTGGAATAGAATGATTATCTTTTTACTGTAACGACGGTGACTCCCACGGTACGCAGGATTAGGTAGTCTGGGTATACCTCGATAATGCCCGGGAAAATGGCGGACAGAAACCGTCTTGTCGCCTTTGTGCTTCACTGGCACGCGTAGCAGTCTCAAAGGGAATTTTTTGTCTCGTACAGGAACACGTAAGAAAGGCATTAGGGCCAATAAGGCGTTAGATACTTATTTTCGCAGTCATATAAAGTGTAACTTTAAGGAACAGAAACATAATCTTTAGGTGACCTTAATATTATGAAATGTCCCTAATAGCGCTAGCGCCTAGCGTTTCGTCAAGTTTTGGTTCACTTGAGTAGACATTAGGTTAACGTTTGGCCGTCAACTTGCATAGCTTCACTGTGCACACCCATTCCACGAGAACCTGCTTGTTCACCGGCGTCCGCATTGATGAGTCAACGGATGAATGAAATAAGACGGTTTTTAGTGGGTATGTGCCATCAAGATGGCACATACCCGTAATGCTTTTTAATGAACTCATTCATTTTATTTTCATTAATTCCCCTGACAGTTAATTAATCCTTGTCATTACTAAACTTATCCTCCGATATCATGTGTCCCATGTCGCTCTTACCTGGAACCATTATTAATTTTTATATGAATTTTCATTTTGTATCGGGGTTTCATAACATTGGAGCCAATTCTCAACATCCCGCTGGCTGGGAGCGAATTCTGGTGTGCTTCTTGAGAAGCATCATGTCGCTAGGTGCTAGCACTGTAAAAAATTCGGCAGAACCCACGTGTGTGGGAATCGGTTTATTGCGAAGCAGTCAGCGAGTACTCCTATGCTTTATTTTATGGCTTTGAGCCGAGCGTTAATAGGTGGATCGACACGTTTTTGTAAGTGTAGTAGCTGTGTGCACATCGTGTGCTTACCTGGCACATCGACAACACTGGCGTTTAAAGGGTAACGTATGGTGCGACGCAACGTCAGCCGCCACATTAGAGTATACATACGTCAGTAATATCGAAACTAAGTGCACTTTATGGTGCAATCATGTGAACATCGTGCGCCACTTTCGTTACTGTATTCCTCCAGAGCAGAACAATGCTTCAATATAGCTTGCTGAATCAAACGAATACAAATGTAATGTTTATTAGACTGCTATAAAAGCGGAGCCAACTCTGGAACCACAGACGTTAATCTGATATGACGCCTGTATCGTAGGAGTACATATGTAATGCTTATTGCTTTCTTGTAAAATTAGATAGCCAGCCCCACAACCACAATTGACGTTGCAATGACATTACGCCTGCATAGGCTGTTTTTCCAAACCAGTTTATAGACCTGGCGGGAATCTGTGGTAGAATAGCTGATTGCCACGCAGAATGCTTGGGTTCAATTCCTTCTGGGATCCTAACTATTACTTTATCCATTCGTCGGGTCAATTATGTCGGTTTTTTTAACGCTCTCGCATTTAAATTACCAATGTCTGTTCTCGCCGTTCCTGGATAGATATAAAGTGTCGATCGCCTGTGGCGCATACCCGTACACCCCGGCTCGTGGTAAACGGGTATGTGCCACACGCGTCTGCAGGAAAGGGTTTGACGACGTACGCTACAGGATTTTCACGTTATTCATGTCATGACCCGACAGCCATATTCGTCAGCGCATTTAAAACATAAACCAGCTAAAGAGTGCATATATGTTACGTGTTCCACACGTATTCCGAGTGTTCCAGGGCACAAGGAGATACAATCTCTGCAATGTTGACTGCGTGCTGAGAAAGTATTCAAACGACTAGATCGAGATGAAAAGGGAATAAATATTAAGGGAGAATATCTTAGCAGCCGACTATCCGCAGGCGATATAGTTCTTCTCCGCAACGATGGCGACGAATTACAAAAAAAAAGGGATCGCGGACTTAAACTGAGGGATGTACTAAAGTAGGGCTGAACACGAACATGGGGACGACAAAGATCACGATTAATAACCTGACGTAAGAGAAGCAGTTCATGATTGGCAACCAACCTCTGAAAGCTCTACAAAAGTGTGCATACCTAGGCGAATTAGGAGCAGGGGAGCCTACACATGAAAAGGAAATTTACCAAAGAACAAGGATGTGCTGGAAAGCTCACGGCCGACATTCCCAAATAATGGTGGGCTGTTTGCTGCTGTCACTAATGCGGAAAGTGTACAACCGTTGAGTACTGCCAGTACTCACATATGGGGTGAAAACTTGGAGTATAACAAAGAAACCCGAGAAGTTAACAAGGATTCAACGTGTGACGGAACGAAAGAATGATAGGCATAACATTAAGAGACAGGAAGAGAGCAGGATTTATCAGAGAGCAAACAAGGGTACCGACATTATAGCTGACATTAGAGAGATTCAGTGCCGGGGACCCCGAGCGGCTATCGTACGCACGTTCTCGCGTTACCTTGTACTTCCACCCGCACTCAAGGAGAATACAAAGAAATCCAAGAGCGTGCGTACGCAAGCGGCCTGGGGTCCCGGCACTAAACCTGCCTATTAAGGAGCAAAAGTGGGAGGGGGCAGATCGCGTAATGCAAAGGACAGATAACAGAGGGTTAGTTTGAGCGACGGAATGTACACCAACAGGTGGGAAACGTAGCCGAGGACAGCAGACGGTTAGATGGAGGGACGAAATCAAGTAGTTCACAGGCATAAAGTGGACATAAAATAAGCTCAGAATGATGGTTGTGACAATGACCTACGAGTAAAAAATAGATAGATAGATAGATGGATAGATAGATAGATAGATAGATAGATAGATAGATAGATAGATAGATAGATAGATAGATAGATAGATAGATAGATAGATAGATAGATAGATAGATAGATAGATAGATAGATAGATAGATAGATAGATAGATAGATAGATAGATAGATAGATAGATAGATAGATTTACCAATTCGACCGCCGAAAATCGCCAGGAAGGATGGCAGGGCAATGACGGACAGGGCAGTGAAGGACAGGGCAGGCAGGGAAGGGCAGGGCAGGGCAGGGCAGGGAAGATCAAATGAAGTCCTCGGCTTGCGCCGAGGACTTCATTTTCAACCAGCTCGCATAAGCTGAAAATCAAGTCAACAAGCCTCTCGGCCCGCTGGTTCGTCTCTTTGAGCAGCAGGCGCCTCTTGGCAAAACAGTCGCCAAGATCTTCCTGTACAGGTCACTCTTCTGGGAAGGGAATTTTGCACCCTTGGCACCAATACCCAGAGTATTTGATAAAGATGCATTTTCCTGGGGTTAATTGCGAGAAAAGCTATAGCAGCTGCTGGATCGCTGCGCTGTCTTGCATGCGCAAGCGATCGTACGCTCCCACTCGCTGGAACAGCTTCTGCAGACGATCGTTTAGGCTAGCCAGTCGCGCCTCATTTGTTCGGCGCTCAGGCGAAAGCTAATAAACGTCTATTTGTGGTTTTGAGTCTTTGTTAGCTTTTTAGTTGCCCACGTGTTCTGCAGTAGCATCTCATTAGGCGTACTAAAGTAGAGGAACAAATACTTGCCGTGCTTTCTTAAACAGAGTGAATAGCATTGCTTCACGTTTTACGCACATGATTCGTTAAAAGGTTTCGCTATTCAAGCTGCTTTATAGCATGGCCTTGCGCCATTTTTGGGCTCTCTTTATGCGTATACTGTAAGCGGTAACCAGGTTTTAAGCACACATTTAAGAAATGCTGTGCATTGAGCTAAATTTTGCAAGCGCTCAACAGCCTATTACAGCACGTTTCATTTATGACCAATGAGAACGATTCGAAAAGCATGTTTCCCAACCTCCCGACAGCATACTTTAGCGAGCCGTTTCCGTATCTTCGGTCGGCAATCGATCATTAGCTCTGTAAATACATGTCTTTTCAAGCTTATTCACCGCTTCGCGACCGTGCCAGTGTCCCTTGCGTAACTCAAAATGTATATGCACTATAATGGTTGCTTTACGAGTGCTAGCCAGTTTGAGCCCGCACTCTAACATTATCGAATATCGGTTTCCAGCGAAGCGCGGCTATACGTTCTAAGGGGCCGAAAAAAAAGGGGGTTCATAAGACGAGTTTATCGCAAATACAGTTGCAATAGGACTAGGCTGACATATAAACAAGGGAGCGGCGGGTTACGCTAGAGATGATGTAGAGGGGGGGGGGGGGCATGGGAGACGTCATCAAGCTCCTCGTTAGACCCCGAAGCGTGGCAGCCAGATTCGCAGCTTGTTACCGGGTCAGAGCTGGAAACAAGGATCCGTTTAGTCCACGATGGAGCTCTAACTAGTCGAACGCTGGGCTAGCACGGCAGTGGAAGCGAAGTGGGTGGAAACAAATGATAACATCTTAAACCTCGCTTGGCAGCGAAGGGGGAAAGCGGAGATCGAGGAAGAAGGGGGCAGGCGGAGAAAAAGCGGCTGGAAGAAGATCCCGATCCGGCGCTCACGATGGCAGGACGAAGAGGGCAAAACGAAATAAGAGGCAGCACCAGTTCCCATGAGCGGCGGGAGGTTTCTGATCAGGCGTTGCAATGGAAATCGATGCGGCAGTGGTTATCCCTTTAGCAGCGCCTGGCTGCACCCGGGTGCTCCTCCGCAGCGCGCGGGAACCTCTCGCGTTCTCTGCCGACCTTCCTCTAGCCTCTCTCTCACCCATGCACCTCTTCATTACGTTCTGTTCTTGGAATTCTTTTCGCTGACCCCCGTCGTCCTTCTCTTCTTTAAATGTTCCTTCATAGTCAATCCTTTTACTCGCGTCTTATTATTCTTCCTTTTTTTATGAAGTCGTAAATTGGTACATCTCTTTTCCTTCTTTCTTTTTCTGCTTTTCTTTTTCTATCCTAGATCGTCACTGTAGCGTCCGCGGCTCCGTTTGCTTCTCCGTTAGGCCAGTATCGGTGCACCTCCTTCACGCGGTCCTCATATATCCATCGCTTTCTTTCTTTCTATCTCTAGCTTCAGTTGCGTACCCATGCCCCGCGTCCTTATGTACTTCCCCAGCTGCCACCGTTCAGTGCGCAGACTGTGACGAAGGCCTCCATTTTTAAAGGTATTTGCAGCGCAAGCGCGTAAGTGCAGGAGGAAAATATCGACACAATGAAGAACGGAAGGCAAAGAGAAATGCACACGCGCGCTGACTACCAACTGATTTATTGATAACGACACACATGTCCCTATATACAAAAACAGGAAAAAACACTTGTTTTCAAGCACTTGTCAGTAACATGACAAACTTCGGTAGGTTGACTGATAAAACCAAGGCAAATTGATATCAGTTTAACACCTTTAAAAAATTACACCATCTCCCGTAAAGGGAACCATGTGTGGATGCGAAGCAGCGGGGAACCAGTGTCAGCGCCAGTGTCAGCGCTGACGTTGACACTGGCGCTCATCGCGGCGTTGCGCTGGAGAGAATGAGGCGCGCGCGATCCGTCATTTTATACCGCGGAACTACCCTGGCGCCCCCAGCGGAGTATACAGCTGTCGCACCACCTATCGCGCGCCGCTCCGTAGAGTACTGGATTCCTAGAGGAGAGAGAGAGAGGGGAGAGCGTAGGAGAGCAGAGAGAGAGGGGGAGGGGACGCGCATGCGCAGTGGGGGTGGACGCCGCGGGAAGGAGGGATGGACAAAGCCCTCGCCATGAGCTGCTTCGCATCCAAAACACCTTTAAATAAAAGTGCACTTTAACCAACTAGCCCAAATCGCCCTTCTTCTGCGAAGGCCTCCATGTAGCGTATGCTCGGCACATTTCGGTGTTTTCCCCTTCCCGTGATTTTCGTGCGGTCGTATGCTGGCCGGTCTAACAACTCCCCTTCCTTCCTTCCTTCCTTTAGCAAATGTGCAACGCATAGGCGACGAAGGGGTCGATGGTCTTTTCTATTCGAAGTCGGCGCGTCTCTGCGACCGCCTGTTGACCTGATGCGCTTCTCCGAGTGTGCGCGCGATTAGTGTTCTCCCCTTCCCGCTCTTCAATTCTGTTCTTTTTTCATCCTTGTTCCTTTTTTCTAGTGCAGCGAAGTAAGCCACACGTGCGTGTGGTTGAGCTCCCCATATATCATCGCTTCTCCACCTCTTTAACAAGAAATTCTTTTGCACGCCACATCCATCGAAGTTTGCTCTACGAAAGAAGCGTAATATTGTTACGTGAAGAGACGAAGACTAGAGGCTGTAAACAAGTGTATTTACAGGAGAGTGCTCGGGCAAGGCAGCGGCACACAACAGTCTCCAAATCGTCGTCGTCGTCTTCAGCCTAATCGTCTTTTGATGGCTGTCCGCAGCATGACCCCCGGCGGTAAAAGCGCCATCCCGGAGCTTTTAAAGTTATGGGTCAGATACACTGGAGTAGGCCTTGAGTCGACTGACGTGCACGATGTCACATGACACCGCGGCAGAGGGTGAAGGAGGACTGACCAGAATAATCTCGTAGGTCACGGGTGTTACTTGGCGGATGACGCGGTAGGGTCCTGTGTATCTAGACAGGAGCTTCTCCGAAAGTCCCACATGACGGGAAGGCGACCAGAGCAGCACGAGCGCGCGAGGCGAGAACTGTGCGTCGCGGTGGCGGGCATCGTAGTAATGTCGCTGTGCGTCTTGCGAGGCAGTCAGCCGAGTACGGGCAAGTTGGCGCGCATGATCGGCAAGTGCTATGTCATCACGTGCGTACTCGGTAGTTGGGGTGGCAACCGAAGGAAGAACAGTATCAAGTGGCAGAGTGGGTTCACGACTGTACAGTAGATAAAACGGCGAAAATCCGGCAGTGGCGTGTCGAGAAGAATTGTATGCGAACGTGACGTAAGGGAGAGCAATGTCGCAGTCATGGTGGTCATTCGACACGTACATCGACAGCATATCCGTGAGGGTTCTGTTGAACCGCTCCGTGAAACCGTTCGTTTGCGGATGGTACGAGGTGGTCAGTTTGTGCTGAGTGGCGGAGGAACGCAGAATGTCAGCGATAACTTTAGAGAGAAAGTTACGGCCACGGTCAGTGAGTAGCTGTCGTGGAGCACCATGGTAAGATGATATCATGTAAGAGAAAGTCCGCGACGTCGGTGGCGCAGCTGGTGGGGAGAGCCCGTGTTATGGCATATCGGGTAGCGTAATCAGTCGCCACGGCTACCCATTTGTTCCCGGTGGATGACGTAGGAAAGGGGCCGAGAAGATCAAGTCCAACACGGAAGAACGGCTCTACGGGAACGTCGATTGGTTGGAGATGACCAGCAGGGAACATCTGGGGCGTTTTGCGACGTTGACAGGAATCACAGGCAGAAACGTAGCGTCGAACAGAACGGAGGAGACCGGGCCAATAGAAGCGACAGCGGATGCGGTCGTACGTGCGCGATACACCTAGGTGTCCTGCAGTTGGAGCGTCATGAAGTTCAAAAAGAACAGTTCGGCGTAATTGTCTCGGTATGACTAGAAGAAGTTCCGGCCCGTCTGGATGGAAGTTACGACGGTATAGGACACCATCCTGGAGAACGAAGTGGCGCACTGAAGTGTCATTGGGCGATGTCTGCAGACGGTGGATGAGTTCCCGCAGCGATATTATGAATGCTAGGGGCAAGTCTTCACCGCAACCAAGAAAAGGAAAGCTGGTTTGGGGGACTGCTGTACCTGAGAGAAGGGAGAGAAGAAACTAGGCGAGGAGGTTTCCTACCCAGATTTTCAAAAAAAAAAGATAAAAGGAACACATAAAACACGTTGCTTTTAGGCATAAACGAAGGCCAAGTGGGCAAGACTTGTTAAGATTCTTTGAAACGCATGCTTGTAATTGAGTTGATAAGTTTAGCCCTTAAAAAGCCAAAGCATTCCGAAGACTGCAAAGCAACACGCACACGATCGGTATTCTTATAAACTGAATTTTCCCGACGATTCATGCATGCTCGATATGCGGTGTTCCCGACACACTGGCACACCTAATACTCGAGTGCTCGTGGCGTCAACAAAATGCCGATGGCAAGCCCGCAACTACCGCACTCATCAACCTCCTCGCCGAGACGTGGGAGGCGAAAATCTCCGCACGGGACCTAGACGACCAGCGAGGACCCGTCGCCAGGACCCGGGAGGTGATCGTGGCCAGATGATTCTTGGAATGAGGGACCTTCCCACCTAGGGTGACCCCGAGCTTACGAGCTCGAGAACACTGTTTCGGAAAATTAGATGTTTTTTAAGGCGAAAGCCGTATATGCCTCACTAAACACGAAATTTGACCATCGGCGTCGGCGTCCCGCATATTCGGCGGCGTCTCACGTCCTGAAGCGTTGGGGACGAGTGGGGGAAAAATTATCATCACGTGATGACGTCACAATATGACGTCATCATCACGTCATATATCGCAAAATTTTGTGACTTCATCATGACCTCACAAATTCTGGCGTGACATGTGGCGTAACGTCGCATAATGCCGTTGTAGCGACCTCCTTTGGGCGGCGAACAAAACCGGAGAGCGCGCGACCTCAAGAGAAGAAAGTAAAGGCGGCGCTTCCCAGTGGCACGTGAAGCCACGGCTCGTGTTCTATGCTGGCGTTCGATTCTGGTTCAGCCGCGTCGTTCCTGTGGCATAAGCCTACACCGTCATCACACGACATCGTAGCTTGGTGAAAGGTGGGCTGATCACGGAGGCAGTGCAAAACCAGGTGAGGTGCCTCCGATCCTGGAGGCAGTGCGAAATCACGCTAGGTGCACAGAGCTTTCGGAGGGTGGCGGGGCAGGATAAATACACCTAGGGAGCCTACATGACCGGCCGTTCATATAGGCTCCCTAATACATCGCCTGAGAAGAAAAAGATGATGACTTTCGCCTTCGAGTCGTCTTAGGTGAATGCACAAGGGACCCTGTGATTTTTCATCATCATCATCATCTTTGTCTATGCGTAACTCTGTTGGAAAAATTTTCAAGGTATTATTTTTCGGGGCTGGCATCATCTTTAGCGCCTGAATAGTTGGCATTCCTACCTTTCTTCATCTGGATATTTATTTACCATGGAAGTTAATTGTACTTTATTCATAAGTAAGGAGATATGAACATATCTGTTTAAATTCGTGAGTGCATGGGAAATTTGTGCCTGAACTACAACGCGGTAGCACGTGAAGGCGTCTACTTCAATGTTTTAGGCAGATAACTGAATGTAACAGTGTTCCTTAATATGCCTGGTGCATAAAATTCAAAGCCTAGGCGTTTCCAAGGACTTTTGTGACACATGAGGAAAACACAGATGAGAGTAGGCTGTGCAAGCAGTGTTGTACGGAACGGCGTTCCAAGGAACGACGTTCCAGGAAGTAGTTTCTTTTGGTAGGAACGGACGAACGCCACCGTTCCGTTAAAGATCGATGGAACTATAACGGTAACTCGTTACATTTACGAGGAAACGACGGAGGGAATCGCGTTGCTTCTGTAAACGTTCCACGGCATTGAAAAGACGTACACAAGTACGCGGCATGTCATGCAGAGCAGGGTGGTTGGGCGACCGCGTGAGGACCATGAAGCTACCGCTCCTTTCATGGTGTTCGCCGAAACCGACCGCGTGCGGAAGACATATCTGACTTTTTTTTCTTTTCTTTTCGCATTTCTCTGAGCCAGTATGGATAGCAACTAAGCGCTGCTCTGAAGTGTGGAGACATCGTAGAGAACATTTAGGACATCCGAGAATAATCGAACCCCATTTGCAAGACCACCGCTAGGAAATGGCGCACTTTTTTCTTTACTTTCTTGACATATTTGTTCGGCCAGTTCGAAAGTCGCTTTTGTGTTTTTGTTTGTTTGTTTGTTTTTTCGATGCGTATTCGGGCGGTTATGCTACGTGTCACTGTGACCTTGTCGGCGTAGGGAAAAGGAGGTGTTGTCGTTGGGGACACGAAATAAAGCCGAGGCACCTGCGCATGGCTCCGCGTTTCGAACGCCAGAGATAGCAGAGAGAACCCGCCAGGAACCGACTCAACGCTCGCGGCCGCAGAAAGCGGGCAAAACACCCACGTGCTAGCCACTAAAACCCCGCGCGGTTGCCTCCCACTGCGTACGAGTGGACTTCTTCACGGGCTCCAACGTAACGGTGGCGGACACCGTTCTCTACACTTTGGTTAGATTTCTTGGGTGGGAGCGACTTGCAGCGTGCAGCGTAAGCTTCCGACGTTTCTGTTCGCGCACTCACCGACTGCGTAGCTTAGACATTTTTTCTCAACCCATGTTCTTTTGGCAGCTGTGGACAAATCTCGGCTATTTGACACCCGGTTGCTCGGATGGTGGGGAAGAGGCCCGTAGCGCGGTGGACGCGGGCGCCGGAGTGGCGCCTGCCCAGTCCCTTCGATGATTACGTTTGGGCAGACATTGCTTCAACGTTCGAGTTATCTCTGTGGCTATAGGAGCTGTTCACTTCAACAGCAGCCGCATTGGAAACATCTCTGCCATGCAATATACGATACGCGTACATTCAGCACTACATTCTTGTTGCGCCCGCTAAGCCTGCCCTCACGCCTACGAACTTTGTTGACTGTGTTCTGATTTGCGTACAACACGGCAGTACCATTCAGCGCTTCGGTGGAACAGCTCTTCTGCATTCCGAATGAAGTGCTGACGAGAAAATATGTTCCGCTGTCGGACATCAGCATCGAAATGCAGCTCTTGCGGAGTTCAAACATGACATTTTACTAAGTTGCAAATATTTATACTGGACATTATTTCCCACTCATACTGCACTTTTGAATCCGTACACCATAAATGTCTTTATACTGTTGAATTCGATGTGGTTTCTTGCGCAGGAAATGTAATGAGGTGCACTCGAGGAAATTGGTATTTGAACATCTCAAGCTCAGTATCCTGATGGCGCATTTAAAGACCAACGTGACAATAGACCCCTTTCATGAATACGTCACCTGGCAGTGGGCTTTCGGCAGTTTCGATTTTGCAAAAGGATTCTGGGATAGAAATTGCTATGTTTAGGGCAAAGGGGTGTGTCCGTATACGTGTGTCCGTGTAGACTGTCCCTGCGAGGTGCCTGCCGGCTGAATCTCGGTCTCCGATACCCCTGCGAAAGAATACCACCGTACCTTGCTATGCAAAGGCTGTACACCTGACTTCGGCATCGTAAGAACGGCCCGTAGACCGGATGGACGAAAGATTTTGCGCGGCTGTTGAACTCCGAGCCGTGGATCGGCTGGCGTCCACCTCGGGTGCAATGAAAAATGCTCGTCGAAGCTACAAGCTGCTGACGGAGTTAGGGCGACGTTGTAGCAGCATCACTGACGAAGAAGAGAACGATGTTCGCCTGAGAAACGAGGCGGGCGCGTGACACAGGAAGTCTCGAGTGGTCAGTGCCGACCACTTAGAGTAAACAAATAGTTCAACTTTTTACGGCCCCGAATGCGATTTCCTTTTCATGTTTGGCTGTGTAATACATGAATATAAGGCGGTCGCGAAACCTCAGGCGCAGGCTCGTGCTTGACACGCACGAGCATTCACAACTGCGAAAACCAACGAAAGCAGACGCGCGGAGTTATACGTTTTGCAGAACGCGCTTCTTGCATAGCTTCAACAGCGTCGCACTTGATTCGTGAAACAGAGGTCAAGTCCGCCGAGTCTTCACGACAACTGGAATGCCAGCCTCGTCCTTCTGGAAGTCGGCAAAGTATATTCGTTAGAGTGGCGAGGCGTGATTACTGCACTACCATGGTTCTTGGATGTGGGTGCGGAGAGACAAGAACGAATGGAAGAAAGACACACACACTGGCGCTTTCTTTTTGTGTGTGTGTGCCATAAAATCTCGACTTGCTGCGCAACCAACAGGAATGAAGGAGGGAGACAGGAAAGAGCGCAGTCTGCGCTCTTTACTGTCTCCCTTCTTCTTTCCTGCTGGTTGCGCAGCAAGTCGAGTTTACAAGTATGAACCAACTAGTCTGCAAAGAAGTTTTGCTGCCATAAAATCGCCTGTTTCGGTGATCCACGTCACAAATCTGTGAAATATCGTGCCGTTAAATGACGTGTGCACCCTAACCCACGCATTCATATGTTGAACGTATAATGCGTAAATTTTTTTGGAATAGCCAGATGGTGTATCCGGAGTAGCCGGAGGTGAACCTTCTAAACGTAATTGAAGGAGGCTGCCCGCCGATCTCATTGGCAGAGGCTACTTATGGCAGCTGGCGAGATGGATTCATATGAGTATAATAAATATTTTCACTTGTGGTATAACGATATAGAGCTCCTTGTGCGCGTATATAACTCTGTGAACACATCCTTGCTGAGAGGGAGAGAGAGATAGAAATAAGCATCGCTGCGCATTGGAGCTTCTTTGCCGTCCGAGTGGTATTTTGCGCTGTAAAAGTCAATTTAAGATTAATCAAGACCAACTAGCCCGGCTGTTAGTTCAGTTGCCTTAGTCCAGAAGACCGAGGACCTTGACTCTCTCTCGTGTCTGGTAGATCAAGTTGCGGGGCAAGCTTGAAAGCTGGGCGTCCCAACGTGCTCGAGTCCACTGCCCTATTCTTCGCCTTGTTGCAAGCATCCGCGATCGCTGCAAGTTATGATAAGCAAGGCGAAGCATGTTAACCGGAGACTGAAGCTGAAATGTTTTTTAACCCTCCTAACTCAGCCCAACTAAAGTACTCAACTCTTCAGCACACTCATTGACTCACAGCAGCTTGGATATAGAGCAGCGGTGACGTTATTCCTTTTCAATGAAAGAAAATGAATTTTATTAAACAGGAAGAGGTTTGATCAGTCCACAAAACGCTTACTGCTTCTTCCCGTATTCGCCACGTCTATGATTTAAATTTCAGGCCAGTTAAAGAGCGGAATAAAAGCATGACGCACTCCACAAGTATCGAAAGGTGGGCTATTTGGTAATTCATACTTCTTCAGCTTACTGGGAGCGCGGCAACACACAACAGACGAAGGAAGAACCAAAGAACACGAGCGTTCACTAACAAGTGGTTTATTCACGCATTAGAAGGACACATTTATACACAAAGGCGCGCTCCCCGTGCGCAGCACGGGGAGCGCGCGAAGCACTGTGTGTGAATAAACCAGTTGTGTGAATCAATGTGTGGATAAACCAGTTGTTAGTGAGCGCTCGTGTTCTGTGGTTCTACCTTCGTCTCTTGTGTGTTCCCGCGCTCCCAGTAAGCCGAAGAAGTGTCAAACACTCCTCCACATGGAACTAATGTTATAGAGCCCCTACTCAGCGGTAGCCTACTTTGAAATGCTGAAGCACAACGCGCTAAAGCGTCGCATAAGCTGCCTGCACCGCAGATAGCCTACAGTTCATGGTCGCGAGACACGAATGACAATCTTCACGACAGAAACGTAGGACAAATTTCGTGATATAATCATGTGATTGCTGTGTTGAAGGAAAACTTAGCTTCGGTTGTTGGTTTCCCAGCGTCTAGCCAACAGTGATCGACCATGGTCGAAAGTGGGGTGGGGGTAGGGGTGGGGGTTCTTCGTTCCCCTAACTTTTCCCAGTGGAGGTGCTAACGCCCCCCCCCCCCCCCCCCCCCCCCCCGTAGATACGCCTATGGCACCACAGTGTTGTCACAGTGCGGGTTAGTGGTCAAACCAAGGCGGCACTGTAGCTATTGGCGAATGCTGCGTTCAGGCAAAGTCGATGATAAAGTGTCTAAGGGGACGAGAGAGGTGATGCGAGATGAAGAACATGAAGTGCACTTATTTAGCTCACAATATGATTTTAAACTTTCTTGCGCAAGTTTGGGTAGGTGATGTCCTTTTCCACAAGGTAACGGTGTCTGCACTCGCGCGAGTGCGCTGATACCATAGTGATTAATCCACGGAGCAAGAATTCATGAGGAGGAGAAACTGCCCTCGCTCGGGCGTTCCAATAATGCCACGGAATACTGCACTACTGCACTGAGGCGCCCTCTTTCGTGAGAGTCCGCTAACAGAGAAGGAATAACCCGCGCGTCGCGCTCTCTGATGAAGCTCCTCGGTTCAAGGCCATTCGATCCCGCTTCATTCCTTGGGCTTTACGCGCGAATGGGTGTGTATCTTGGGCGCTCTCGCCGACTCCAAATTCGGTAACTCAACGAGAAAAAAGGCGTCACATACAGGGAAATCACCTGCGTGAAATATTCTGTAGAACGCAAAAATTATATTTTTTAAAACGTGAACTCGATAGCTTCTAGGTATCGTTTGTTCCAACACATGATGGGACTTTTACGTGCCATCAGCTCATATTTAGGTTGTTCTTATTACCGCTTTCCCTTCGTGCCATCGATGAATGGCTACTGCTGGGAACCACTAGTTTTTATGATAGTATCGCTTCATGTGTTTGGCGAACTGTGGGACGCTGCTAAATAACGAAGCGCATTGGATGTACTTTTTTTTTGTTTCTGCATCCTGTGGCTAAATTTTCAAGCTCGCCATAATACCATCATCTCTCTGTGTCACTTTCCGATAAATGGTTCTCGCTAACGTAGTCAGGAGTCGTGAGCTCTCGTTCTGTTCTTGGTTTTGGGCGAGCCTACCCTTAAAACTTTCCCGGGTCACTCGGAAATTTTATTGTAATTATATTATTCATGCAAGATGCGTAGTTACTGTTGCAGTTCCGCCCGGCACGTTTGCGCCCCATCACACAGAGGCCCTGTTGGAAATCCTTCAAAGCGCTCGCCTTTGTTGAGGAGTGAAAAAAAAAATCACAGTTTCGCCGCAAGGGCGAAGCAATGAATGCGATAGCAAGAAACTAATGCTATACGAAGTGAGGCTCGCCAATGGATACTCTCAGTTTGAACAGCGCTCCTGTTACAAAGGCGGCCGAAGCAGCGAAGGAAACTAGCGTGCTTCAAGTGTCGAGCTGTGACACTTGATAGTTCGCGCTCATCTTCTGTTTGTTCGTTTAGCGGCGTCGTTTAGCGGCGCTCCGTAACATGAGGGCGGACATCACGGTTAAAGCTTGAAACATCCATCTTGCCCTCACCACGAGAAAACCGCGCGAGCAGACAGCGGAAGGCCAAGGTTCTCCTTGCGCAAATATAAGAAGAAGCGAACGAGCTCGCCGACGACTTTTAAATGCGCTCGTCGCGCTCCTAGCGCCATCTCGCTGGTAATGAAGAAACGCTTATGAGCGCCGGCCATCTCTGAGTCCGTCCAGCGGCAAAGGGTGCGTATATAACGTTCGCCGTTAGCTATGCGGAGGTCCTGCGTTCCGTGGCGTAGTGGCTAGCGCCACTGGCTGCGGAGCAAGAGGTCCCTGCCCTGGTTCGATTCCGCCCTTCGGAAGCATTTTTCTGAATTATTTTTCTTTGGGGATTTTATACATATATACATACTTATACATATACGGTGCATGACGGCGACGGGGACGGACATTTTCCAGCCGAGACTGTCCATATAATTGCTATCGCAATAAAACGCGCGCAGAAATCGAGAAGCCAGCGCTGCCGGTGCAACGCCAAGGCCCGCGAGAGAGTTAAAAAGAGACAGAAGGCCCGCATGTCATGGCAGCTTTCCCTCCCAAGGCCACCTACGCGCGCGTGCGCACAACATGCGAGCGAGAGACCTGTAGATGCGGCAGACGTTGTCTGCTGAGGGACCAGTACTAATAGCTCATCTGAAGCGCTGTACAGCCTATAATTAGGGCAGTATCTAATAATAACTGCGGTTAAAATGTCTGTTACCTTTAGTTATGGATGTTACAGACGGAAACCTGGGAACATTTACTGTATACGAGACGGTAACGCGATTTTTATGCGTCGTGTTCATAGATGAACATGTGAACGATGGCTACATACCGGAAGTGTCATTTCTCGTGCTGCGGCGAAAATAGCATTTTCGCAATGACGCTATCGTTCCGCCCTCGCGCGCTGCGATGTCCTTGCGGGTTCGTCTGCTCAAATACTTCTTGCTCCGTGCATTAATTTTGCTAACAGAAGAACTATTGACATTTTTCAGATAAACATCTTTAAGGACGACTTGCTTCTTGACCTTGACTTAGCTGCGAAGGGAGATACGTGTGCACTCATCGAGTCCAAAGCCGCATCTACTGTTCTTTCCGCTGCATATTTTCGGCCCTTTCACGTAGCCTGCGGCTGTTTGCGTTTGTGCGCACGCTTTAGCGAATGAAGAAAGGCACGCACGAACCACTGATGCTATAGATATTCAAAGCTCGTGTCAACACGCCTCCTCCCCCTCCTCTATTTACCTCCTGTACACTCGTTGTTATTTATGTGGTTGGGAGAGTCCCTGGAACATTTGCTTCCGGCAACGTTGTCCATACAAAGATCACGTCCATTGCCTCTCTCCTTGCACGAACTGCTGAGCACGGTCTCCTGCCGACGCTGAACAGAACATCACTTGCAGAAGGCGTGGCAGCAAAAGACATTCAGAGCAGGACACGATCCCTGTTCAGGCGCACATGTTACACAGGTATGACGTATGGAGAGTTATAGGGACAGTGAATGTATTTTATGCTATCATAGAAAAACTGCTACAGCAAAAATACACTTTATGTAGTTTTACACACAGATCGCATTGTATATATTCTTTCTACTTGATCTTCTTCATTCCTTCTTAGTTAGCGTTCAAAGCCGAGTGATCATGGAGATAACGCACACGCGAAGCACCGCCCACATCGCTGATGAAATGCCAGATGCAATGTAAATCGAATTGCAGAGTCACAATACACCAGCTGGGCTACTTTTTGTTTCAGAACAGTGCCTTTTTGGCCAAGTTTGTACTTCATCATAGTAGAAAGCAGTGCAAATATAGATATTGGTTTCTTACCGTGACACGCAATTTTAAACTATAGATCACGAAAGAATGCATTAGACCAAAACAGAGTTGCATAACATTGTGCTTACTTCCTTTGTCACTTCATAGCGTCAGTCGTGTTCAGCGGATTAGAATATTTACGAACACAAACTAGCTGAATTCTTCGCTGGATCCAACGGCGTATATTTGGCATTCCACAGTAAGCGATGAGCTCGCACAACGTAACTGGCGTTTTCTAAAACCTAATTATAATGTTATAGTTGCTGATGCGCGATGCACAAGATAAAAGAGAAGGATCTTCCGGAAAAAAAAATGGGGAAGAAAAGATGGCCATGAGGAAAACTTCATCAGAGGATGAATATGGCCGAAGAGAATGTGCTTACTTGTATGGACCACTGAGAAATTGCTAGAGAAGTGTTCAAAACTCAGCCATTAGCCTGTTCGAAGTATAAATAAAGCAGCCGCTAATCAGATAAAAATATCTCCAATACATATCTCTCACATAACTTGGACAGGAACCGTTCATAAATGGAATCGTCTAGCACAAAGATCATCTTATTTTACCCTTTTGTTCATTTCCACTAACTGGTTCATAAAAACTAAAACTCCTTCACTAAGTTATACTAAGTCTGAATACAAACATGCGAATGCCAGTCCTATCTAACATTCGCGAGCACAAAAAGAAAATTCTCAGAGAGTGGGCACTGCGTGACGTAAACTCATATAAAAATATCAGCAGCAGAAATATGCCTTTAATGGAACCGCATGCAGAATAACAGCAACAATTGCCTGTGCATTGTTAAAGAGCGCTACAGACATTTTATGCACCTTAGTTTCAAAAGGCTCTGACATTCTGCTGCCATGATTGTCCCTTTTATGGACATTTATTTTCCGTTGGCCCTGCTCGTTTTCTCGTTAGAACGTTTTCTATCTATTGACTTTCTTTTAAAACTCTAGCTGGTATTCAAACTTGTACACCTTCCAAAAAACCAGCAGTGAAATCAAGATCGCAAGATAAACGCGCCGGCAAACCTAATTGCTCTTAGACAAACAGTTACCTGTATCTGTTTTTCTCTTGCTATATGCTGCAGCGCAAGAAAAAAAAAACATCTGTTCATTATGTACGGGTTTTCTAGACTACCGTAAGGTATTTTTTCAATGGCATGAATTCCTACCTTGTTTCGCACGAAGCGTTCTGCTAATATACTTGACTAATATCTACCTCTTTCTACAAAAAACGCAGCCTAAAATTGACATTGTACGGTAGCAGGTTAATAAAGACTAGAAACTCAGTCAATATCCTCTCAAGCTTACCTTCAAAATAAATAATCTGCGTTAAAAAAAAGTACGATCCGGACGCTGTATACGCAAAAAATAAAATGGGCGCCTGTACTTATTTCGTAGATTCTCGTTTTTCATTAACATAATATAATAAAAATTAAAAAAAAAACAGTGAACAAGCGAACGTGACTTTCCTGAACAACACGTAGTCAATATAACGGTTTCAGATAACTCAAGGCAAAACTCTCCGCGTAATCATTCCTTCCTCAAGATGGCTTTGTTACACGAAGATGTATAATGCGGTAGAGCATGCTTTACAAAAACAACAAAAATGATGGGCTGAAGTCATAAATAATAGCTGCCGCAGCGATAATATCTCTCCGCTAAGTTAAAACAAAATTCAAAAATACTTATTACGAATAATAATTAGTTTAAAGTACTTTCTCAAAAGGATGAGACGACCGAATTTCCCACTTCACCTGACGTTTCTCTGGTTAATCTTGACGCTAGTCAAGACGGGAACGCACTCAAGCAAGGAGCGTATTAGATACTATCAGCTTCGTCATTATCGAGAAGATTACATGTATGGAGTACTGCGTTGGAGAATTCAATCTGCAAAACCGCGTACTTAACAGGAACGTTGTTACCTTGTGGCCCTGGTGACGGAGCTCATGTACACGTACCTGAAATCCCCGCAAGCTGCTGACACCGACTTCCAACGGCGCAATTTCCTAAGCAACACACTTTCAGCATTCAAAGAAAGCATCTAGTCTAATGATGATAGCCTGTTCTCTCTTTGCTGCCACAATTCCTTACGCCATCCAAACAGCAATTTCTCTTCTCCCCTCCCCCCTTTTGTATCTCTTTCTTGAGCGTGGAGTCTCTCTTTCTGTTTCTCACATTTTTTATTTGATTCTTCTTTCTCCCCTGGCTCACCCTTATAGATGGTTTCTTCTCAGTCGCACCCAGAAAGACCCCCCTCCCCCCCTGTCTGGCAGCCTTCTCTTTCCTTACACATCCGAAGTTGTTTCCGTTTCCGGCGGAGAAGCAATCATTTCCGCCACGACACCAGTGATAGAATCTGCGAGGCATGCCAGCCTTCATTTTAACCCAATAAAGGAGGAATCCAATGCTGCGGGCGAGCAACGGATTGCGAAGGACAGAAAAAAAGAAAGTGACGAAAGAAAAGTACGGGCAAAGGAAGGGGCTTTAAGTGGACCGCCTCTCGGCGCCGCCAGCACTGTCGGATAGGCGGCTAGGCTGGCTTGCTGGGTTACCGATTGAAATAGGGGCTGGAATGGTCTGAAGTAGGCGAAGACTTTTCGTCCCTCTCGAAGCCAGTTTGTAAATTTCGCACGAAGTGCATCGACTCCTTATTTTGTTCTTATTCTCCTCTTCTTCTCACGGAATCCTTTCCACTACACTCTTTTTTTCGCCGTCATTCTGGTGTTCCTCGTTTGTCTAGAAAAGAATTAGCGTTCTCAACGTAACTAGACCTGACACGGAGAATTCCTCAAAACCATGGTTTGGGGTGTCTGAAAGACCGCAGTTTTGGGGTATATTCGATGGCACGCAGTTTTGAGAGTAATGTGGGAGAGATGTCACAAAGAAATCTGATGAAGCATTTGAGAAGTCTTAGTATATATCTTTATTAGCACTCCTCTTTATGTTATGCGTGAAACACAGCAAGAATTAATCATATAGTTTTCAAACTTTAGGTGCATTTTCGTTTTCTCTCACGTTCTTTAAAAGATATAAACTTGTAACTGTTGCGCGACCTTTTGTTTTCATAGGCAAAGTAGTGAAAATGGTGCATGTACGCAATGCAGGCAAGTGAATTCGCGTGGAACATTCGTTTTTTTTTATTGAAATGAAGACAATTATTCTCTTAAATATGTTTCACAATTCAGACGTTCTTTCAAAGAACGTGTAACTACGTTTTATAACTAGACGCTGTTGGGGGTTCTGTGTTGGCGACCTTTGTATTGAACACTTAAGTTGTCAGCGACGATATAATCCCTGTGATATTCGGTCAACTTCTTAGAAAAAATAACCAGATCATTTTTAGCACTGCATCACTGGATATACATTGTTAACGACATATATTTTCGTATATCTGAGGTTCCATGTGTCCACGCTGAAGAGGAAAATGAAAATGCGTTGTGCGTGCGTTATTGCAATAAACTATATTTTTCTTTCTGCGCACCTATTCAACCTGTGCTTTAAGACGCTATAGCCGCAAATCAAAGTTAACTGAGAAGAAATACGTTATCCCTGTCATTGTATTAGATGAAAGGGAACTTAAGTAGTGTTGACGGTGTATTGGCAATTCCGATGCCCAAAAAAGATGCAGACTATTGATACTCTGTCTCGAAGTCTTCAAGATGAGAAAAAGCTAGCTTAAAAACCAAATGTAGAAATGACGACTGGGCAAAAATAAAATAAAAAAGGTGAAACTTTTTGGAGAAAGATCAGAGGATTAAACTGCCTTCAAATTGTATTAGGCGAACCGCGTTTTCAGTAAAGATGTTTATATACACTACTAAATGGCGTACTTTCTGTGCAAACAATTGTTTTAAGCGTTGTCTGTATTTCTTCAGGCCAAGCACAACGTTATAACTTAGGGTATCGTTTCTCTTGACTACTATAACCGGTGCTATTAGGTTGTGGCCACCATGAAATCAGTGGCATTGTTATGCAAGTAAATAAAAAAGCGACGTCTCACAATAAAACAAACACAGCTGCAGTTAGGTACTGTAAACAAGTAAGAATTCTTTTATTTCCAAAAAGGAACGGATTGTCTAATCAAACAATATAGATAGCTCTTATGCATTTTTCAAAACGCACGGGGCCCTACCGGCGTGATGCGGTCTGCTGTATCAACACTGTTTGAATTTTACGGGTGCAAATGACGGCATCGCGGGGCATGACTTAATGTCCAGTCACATGAGCCTGCTTGTTTTCTAGAAATATCACTACAACAACCCCGTAAAAAGAACAAAGGACAGGATCTCCACGGGCTCGTCTCACCCTGTATTAACAAAACCAGGAATCCGCCATTCATCAAGGCAGGGGGCAGACGTAGGATAGGGTTAGATGACGCAAACGAGAGGCGAGCAATCAGTCTCGTTGGCAGTGAGCATTACGCAGCCAACAAACGCGAGACACTTGCGCAAGTTGCAGCGCTAACCATATCGCGAGTTGGTCCGCCTTTCCTTCGCGGCGCGAGTCGTCAAGCCTTCCCCGCTCGATCACGGCGAACCCGTGAAAGTTATTATGGAGCGCGAGAGGGGGGCTCGGCGTAGCTGCTCTGCCCCTGCGGGAAGGGCCTGAGCTTTTCCTGTGACAAAAAAAAAGAAAAGAAACAGCTGCCAGCGGAGAGACGAGATCGAGCGGCGACGTGATTGCATCCGTCTCGACGTCCGTTCACGTGGGCGCTGTCGTTTATATTTCGATAATTAATGACGGTCCGCCGCGTACGCTTCACGCCTTCATCCGCCCATGTCTGCATAGTTCCGCCGCGACAGAGCTAGCTGAACACCCTCGCAAAAACGATATTATGTCTTCTCGTTAAATACATAACAACAGGAAGTCACTTGAGCGCAACAAATATTTTATAAAAACTCAGCAACATTTCTACACGAACTTTTTAAAAGGGTACAGCCAAATCTTGGATTGTCTTTTGCTCGAGCACGTTTCGCTTGACTGCGTGGTCGGTCATCGCACTGAACTTCATGTTATAGGTCTCGGAGTGCTTTTGGCTGTCGACGTTGTGCCCTTGCTGGATGAACGCATGGCGCGACTGTGTTGTTCCTTCAATAGAACGCTCTCCCACATTGCGCTCTGCAATAAGAAATCATGATAAAAATTAGAAAGGATGGCGGAAGGGGTAGAAACCTTCGTGTACCCTTTCTGCGCACTTCGCAAACTGTTCCCAGTTTGTTTAGAAGGGAAGTCCGATTCACTTCATTAAATGCCGCGTATTGAGTCCTCAAGCGCTCGAATAAACGTCGCAACTACCTTTACTGATAATAGCAAACGGGCCGCGGCGGTATGTCGCTACGTAATGTTAGACTTACGTCGCTTCAGCCGCGTGAATATTTTATGGTTAGAGGCGAAACGTTGTTCCGACACTGCATTTTGTAAAAGCTTACTTGAATCTTGAGCCAGGAAATGTATTATGCGTTGAGTGAAGCAAGGGCGCCGGGTGTACACTCTAAGAAAAAAGAGAGTCAAAAGAGGGTCATGGAACCGTGACTCCCTTCGGGTGTGCCTCTGACCCCTTTTGGAAGGTACAGGCAGAGAAAAAGAGTTCGCATTTGGGAAGGAGTCACTGGACCCTCCTGAAGCGCGTTTCGATTGGCTTCGGTGTACGGAAGAGCCGCCGTATACGCCATACATATCGCGCGCTTGCCCTTTGGCGCCGTTGTGGCGCGTTGCTCGGCCACGCAGATGGGGTTGGTGCCGCGGTGGCGCGCCGCTCTCCTCTCTCAGTCGTCTCAGTCTCAGTCTATTGGAATGCATTGCGTGGTTGCGTAGGTTGCGCGTCTTCGGTGGTGTTGACGCCGGCTCGAGCCGTGCACGAAGTGACGCTTGGAGGGCGGAATATTCATGGAGCTGCGGACGACAACGGGCGCCAGTTAACGGTGAGTGTACTGCTTTCGTAGGTACTAATTATACAGCTTTAGCTGGGCGTCTGCAGCAGCTCTGCGGAACCTGCCAGCCATTTCCAACAGTAGCCTGTATCCGCGGGGCTGTTGCGGATGCCCAACTAAAGCTGTCAGTTAACGAGTTGCCACCGTTGCGTTGCTGTACAAGCTCCCATAAAGTGAGCGATGGAAACAATAATCGACGGTCATTTCTTGCTGATCGCACGTCGTGTCTGCACTACTGAAGGTGCAAGATGTCGTTTTGAGATGCACTTTAGTCTACTTCATAATAACATTTCCATCGACCTTGAGTGTGCAGCGTGCTTCCACGCGTGGGAACGTGAAGAAAAAAAAGCCTGTGTACAGAACGCTCAGACGCACTATATGTAATGGTTTTTGTTGGCTTAAAGACGGTAGTTTGAGGTGCAGATATAGTACGGTGGCTTCCAGAACGTACGCGGTAGTCATTCAAGTTGGACACGCCTCGTCGGTAAACTGAAAAAGCTCTAGACTTTCGACGGCGCGCGTTGTTGCTGCCGCCGGCGTGCACTCTTTTCCCTCGTTTCTGTTTGCTGTGTTCGTGGTTTGCATTGCGATGACGTTGGGCGCTATAACATAATCGAGTGAGTGTACGTGATTGTGGGAGTTATGTGCGCTAATTCTAGCATATGACATGTCTGACCTCGACGTAGACGGCGTACGCACGCGCTGGGTGTCGTTCGGGCCCTAGTACTCGCATCTGTTTATCTGAGTATTTAAGGATGGTTTACGTTTGTAAAACATGCGGTCAATAACCGCTCACGGCATTCCCCTGGCTTCCGGAGGATGTGCTTTGTTGTTTTGTTGTTAGCCTTTATTATGTCTGTGTGAACCACTTATTGTGTAGGTTTTGCAAACCTTTACTGCAATTTCATTTTCACATCATAATATCACGTTCTTCTTTTCAGATACCGTTTTTCATGGTGCTCACGTTGGACAGGAGCGACAACCTGGCAAGCCACAAGTCTGATGCCTCAAGCCGTCACCACTTTTTGATTTATTTTTAATCACAAGGAATAAATATGGAAACATGATGGCGATTTCTGCTGTTCATTTAGCACCATATGACACTGTGCACATCACAGTCACACATTTTAGTTGGCTATACTCATAGAAGCATGTAAATGAGCAATACCCAAACTTCTTAAATGGAAATCACAGACCATTTTTTCGCGCTTTCTATATAACTTTGCTGGAAAATATGTGTTGTTTTGACGAGTTTTATTAAAATAATGCTAAAACTGAACTATTCCTTTTTTAAAGTCGATGGGCAGAACGGCAAGTATTATTGGACTTGCTTAAAATGAATACTCCACTATTTTCAACAGTAGTCACGCAAAAGTAGAGCAAGGATCAAATGAGTAGCTTAAAATACTTGTGGAGTCGCTTGATGCTTCGGTGTGGGTCCCTTGACCCCCCTAGAAGCGTTACCGGCAAGAGTCGTCTGACTCCCTATAAGTGGTAACGTGATCCTCCCGATGAGAGTCTTTGCACTCTTCCTAGAGGATCAGGGGACTCTCCTAGAGCGAGCCGACCCTGACCCACCAAGAGAGTCACCGTGACTATTTAAAGAGAGTCCTATACGTGGCAAGTCAGAACTCTCCGAAAAGAGTCACGTATACTCTTTTTTTCTTAGAGTGTAGCATTAGCAGGAGAATTTTGCATTTGAATATGACGCACGAAATATATTGAGGCAGTGGGAAGAGTAACGCTCAGTAATGGCTCTTTAACAGGACAGACGGAATGAAACATCAGTGAAACGGCAAAAGCCGAAATGCGTTGCGTTGTTTTCTTCTTTCGATTATTTTGCGGTTTTGCACCAAGGCGTGACTTGCGAATTAATAGGGCGTAAGCCAGGGGCCGTCCGACAAGCCCGTTGAAACATTGGAATCAGCTACCAGGTGACATCGTTTCCATCTCTGATCACTCCCTCTTTCGTCATTCTTTATCAGTTCACCTATTTCGTGATAGCTCTCCCTAGTCATCCGATCTATTCCCCCTCCCTACGAATTTGTCTCCACGTGTCAAGATGCCAGCGTTTTCCAGTGGATTCTTGATTTTTTCTGTGTGTGTGTTATTTCTCTTACTTTTACACTTTCTTGCTAGTACTGTATAATTTTACCACATTCACTATTTGCTTCTTGTGATTTGCTTATTTTTACGTTTCACTTTTGTTGCGTTTCATTGAGTAGAGATGTTTTTTGCTTTAGTCTTGTTCATGTATAAAATAGCACGTTTTTTTTCGTTGTTTTGTATTTTTCATGTTGTAACCCACTCTCCTCTGTAAAGCTTCGGCGATTGAGGGTAACAAAATAAATAAATAAATAAATACTGCCCTTCGTACTAAAATGCGAGCACTTTTCCCTTCATTCATACTTTCTATTCCATACGTGTAGATTTCTAATAAACGCTTTGCTTTTATACTAAGCAGTTGCGAATCACTCTATGCAAGTACATTTCATGTCAGGTGTTCACTTGCTTTAGGCCGGATAACAAGGTAGTTGAAGATGTTCCTACGCACGTACACGTACAGCAGGGCCGCAATGAAAGCCAATAGAGCTTTGTAAGATGCGGATGCAATGTAGTACTGACACAAAAATTTTGCATCTTGTTTCTAAACTGCAATAGATAGCTAGTGACCCACTTATTCTGGCTGGAAAGCTCGTTCGTCGGAGCGCACGAGGGTTAATTATTTGGAGATGTTTTGACAGCGCCTAGTCGCAGTAGTCGCAGAGCTCCGAGAGAGGCGACACCGGGATGGCTTTTCTGTAAGCTCAGATTTGCCATGTAAGCACGCGAAGAGTGGCGCACGCTCCATGCGCTGCATCGCGTGCCCGGGAGCACCGCGTTGACAACTGTGGCAGACGGTATAAGAAAGGACTATGACATTGGTTGATGTTGGTTGCTTACATCAAAACCAAGCAGATGCCGATGTCGTAAGGTTTTCCGTTACCCGCTCAGTTGTGTCGCACACACTTAGATAAACTACAAGTATGTTGTAGGCTTGGCTATGTTAGCCACTGGTGTTTTGTAGAGAATGCGTCTTTGTTCACAAAATACTCTTTAACAATTACACTTCCTTCAGAGTTTTGCGTCGGTACCCCTCTAAAGGCAGTACTACACTCTGTGTTTTTGGGCTACACAAGTGCTATGGCAGCTAACAAGCATGTAATATATGTCACTCGTGAAGTTGTGACGTCATCATAGAGTTGATTTAATGGGACACTAACGGCAAATAACAATTTATGTCAGAGTGAAAGCTCAATGTATGACAACTTCTAAAACGGCAATATTATCAACAGCAGTGCCCTACTTACCGAGAAATTACGCTAAATGTATCACATGATGAGCGCCACGAGTGGGACATTTTCGAAGTGATTCCGATGACGTATGAGAGTCTGCCTACAATAAATCACTAGTAATAAAACTAGCAGCAATAAAAAAAGAAACTTCCATGCATCAAAAGACGTAATAAAATGCTGTTTGTTCGTTTCCGTTTGACTAATGGAAAAAAGAACCTCTGTGGCGTTGCCATGGGGAACGGCGCGCGTGGTTCAAAGGTTCCGTTTTTGCCGAACTGCGCTTCGCCCGGCTCCCTGCTTCGCTCACGCGGTCGCGTCTCAGTGGTAGTTTCGGGATCGCGTACTGCCGCGTGTGTTTTGCGCGCTCGTGAAAGTCGCTCTGAGAGAAAGTTCGACAAAATGCCGCATGCAACGGCGCCGGCACTACGAGCCCTAAGCAGCATACCGCGTTCATCGGGGCTCAAGTCGCTGAATTGGAGCCCAGCGTCGCAAGCCAATGTCTCGTTGTCAAGTTCTCCGTCCACATCTACTACGGCGATTGCGGCAGGCTTCGACGGCTTCGATGACCGTTGTTGCTGCTGTGGGTCCCACTACTTTCGCTCTGCTACTACTAGTGTCGGCGGCCGTGCAGTAAAGGCGGGCAACATTGGGCACGGGAACAGTGACGTTGGAAAGTCTGATCTCAGGCGGTTGAGTTGAAGTGCGCTGACGCGATGCGGACCACTAAAACGTGATTTTATTTCAAAATAAGCACTTCCTTGGCATAAAAGTAGAACTACGAGGTTTCTGGACCGCTATTGCAACAATCAACGTCGACTTAATATTTGCCTTTAGTGTCCATTTAAGGATATCAATTTCCAAAGTGATAAGGGGAACGTTGAGCTCGGCTTCAAGAATCCAGGCAGAACACACTTATTCAGGATCCTAATGGAATAAAAAAATGGAACAGCTTTTAAAGTGGCCCACGCGACCACTTCGTGTAATGAAATGAATTTCTCCTTCAGTTATTTACAGTGGGGCCCTTTGTTAGACCTTCCGTATAAGTCGCTCCAGAAAACAAAGACGTGAAACTCGAGTGTTCAAAGAAATAAGCTCCGAAAGAAATATACGTAGGAAGGATGCCGCCACTTCGGGAGAGATGCGAGTGCTAGCCCCGTGAGTGCTTCGCACACAACGGGGTTTGACAGGGCGAACGAAGGGCTTCCTTCGAAAACCTGTGTTCCTCTCACGAAAGGACGCATCAAACCGTCGAGTGCCTTAAGCCTCTCCTTCGCCGTGTGTCATCAGCGCCACCCACCTCTCAACCCCCTCTGCCTCGCCGCTTTCTTGTGTGTTGAAACCACGGCAAGGCGTTTCAGGTGCATCGCTGTCCGAACCTGTCGCGTCGTCGACGTCGTAAAGAGTGATTCGCTGAAACGTCGGAGCTTTAAAGCAACGTCGTGTCAGTGTCGTTCGCAGATGTCGCTCTTGTCGCAAACCAGCGCGCAAAGGTGGTTTACACTGCGGCACTGCCTGGCTAGTTGTGCGCAGCGTAGCGAGCGGTGCCTCACTTCCCGAACATCTTAAGACAATGCTTTAAGTTAAAGATATCAAATTTTCCATAACTTCAAGCTGTGAGTGTGTTCGGAGAATTGCCGTACTCATTTGCATTAGGACTACACGATACGCCATTTTCTAAGTGTATATCGGGGATTTACATGCTAAAATGACAAAATGACTATGAAGCATGCCGTAGTGGGGTACTTCGGATTGATTTCGACTGCACGAGGTCCTTTAACGTACGCCTTACACCTGAGCACATGGTTGTTCTTTGCAGTTCGCCCCCATCGAAAAAATGGGGCCACCGTAGCTGGGAATCGAACCCTTGGCCAATTAATTTTTACCTGAAATGGGATATCCGTAATCAGCCGGTTAGCCGAAAACGTGCAACGTTTGGCAAGCAATATCTGTGTATACATTCGAGGTTATTCCATTGCGCCTGTCGTTATGGGATGTATCAGAATCGACGAGCGAAATGAGACACAAAACGCCGACAGCGCATCCCTAGAAGAGGATTCATTATGAGCTTCAGCGCTAACACTAAAGAGAGAGAGAGGAAGAGAGAAAAATATACAATGAACAGAGAACGTGGGAGCACTTGCAAGAAGCGGATCCGTATTTGAAGCTCAAGCTGTGATAAGGGATCAGGAAAGCATTAAGTAGAAGAAAAGAATTAAGATTGAAGAAGAACGCTGGTCATGCAAATGTGCTGGTTCCTGCATAAAAAGCCGCAGATACCTCACGATTTGGGAAATCGCGGCAACGCTCTTATTGCCTATGTATTTTGCCAGCGACATACACGGCAGTAACGTAATCGTTCTGGACATTTATAAGCGCTGTGATGTTATCTTTAGAGCACAACATACTGGGGCAAGGAAAGCTTTATTTTAGATGCGAAGTATCTTAAGGCGGAGCTCAATCCGGTGGTGGTGGTGGTGGTGGTGGTGGTGTGCGGCGTGACCACCCTTACTGCGCATGCGCATACCCTCTCCACACACCTCTCCACTCACCATCTCCCCTTCCCCTCTCCACTTTCCCTCTCCCATACCCCTCTCCACATTCCCTCTCCCATACCCCTCTCCCCTCCCTCCCCTCTCCACATTCCCTCTCCTCTTTCCCTCTCCCCTTTCCCTCTCCCCTCCCCCTTCCACTCTTCCTCTGAAACGCGGGCTAAACATGCCGAAATTCTCTCCTGCGCAACGCCGCGATGAGCTCGAGCGCATGCGCGTCCCCTCCCCTTCTCCCTCCTCTCCTACGCTACCCCCCTCTCGCCCGCCTGTCGACCGCGTTCCCCGCTCGCCCTGTGACAATTAACGGCCAGGCTAGATGGAAGATACGACGCGCGTAGCGTCCCTCTTCGCGTTCCACGACGCGAGGTCGGTAGCATGCCCAACGAACGCCAACGGAACGCGATTGTGCAAGTGCTCCGGCTTCGCATCGCCTCATGGTCCCCTTTAGCGGGAGATGGTGTAATTTTTTTGGTTATATATATTTCTTATCATTTCTTATTATGATCTACGTGTTTTACTAACATATGTAAAATGCATCTAATGGGTTTATTCCGAACTTCGTACCTTTCGTTCTCATGGTAGCTACCTTTTCAGACTTCTTTGACCCCATAATGCCCAAGCCAATCTCGCGTCAAGGAAGAACAAAATCTTCATCCTATTTATGGCTCTGAAGTGTAGATCTGTAAAAATAAAAGTCACGGTTTCACCGCAAGGGCGAATCAATAATGTGAGAGCGACAAATTGTAATGTTATACGAAGTGGGGCTGGCAGCCAACTCTTTCGGATGCGATCTCGCGTAACTCTGCATAACGCTAGTGTAAGAGAATACGGGCGCTCCACGGAGAGATGCTCTTTCCGCACAGTCTCTTCGCGTTGAGAGCGCAGCACGTAGAAGGGTATACGAGCCGCCCGCTGATGGCTATCGAGATAGCGCGTGCGCAGCGATCGCGACTGCGCTCTTAGAATCAAAGTTTAATGTTGCTGCTCGAGCGAAACCTGCCCCCCCCCCCCAAACCCCCTCGCGTCTTTTCATGCTCGTTCAAGAAGGGCGGGGCGTTTCCTCTCTGCTTTAACGGCAGGCCTTCCGGGCGGGGTGATGCGCCCTCCGAGTGACGGGGATGGGCCAGCTCGTTTGGTCTCTGCTTCAGCCGCGTTCGTCGCCCCCGCTCGCGCGCTTTTACCCGCGGTAGAACATACGATGCGCGGGGAGATGTTATCAATTTGAACTTTATACGGAACATGAAGGCGACGGCAAAAGCCCGTCGAGACTGTCCATATAATTGATATCGCAATAAAATGATATGCTATTGAAGCTTTAATCTAGTAACTACTTACTAACCAGTGGCCTGAACAGTGCATAAACTAAATCTGACTTAAGTGTGTCAAAAACGTTTTTATGAGTTCCATGTTTGAACGAGAATTTGGATAAATCAGAGAAGCGTGGCATAAACGTATGCTACGTCGGTTGTTACTCGTGGAGAAATATGGTCCTTTGCAAGTGTCAATAGACTGAAAACTACATTTTTTCCCTATGACAAACGCTTTTGTAGCCGCATGCATTTACGAAATAAGTACTCATGTTCGTAAGAAACAATCTTATGGCAGGACAACTCTTAACGAGAAGCGTTCAGAGAAAACGCCCCGAGCTTGCCCAGTAAATAAGAACGTTTTCACTGCAACGAGAACAATGCAAGGCGCAGTTCCACGTAAGCGATGATAAGGTCGCCAGCAGTGCATTGCGTAAGGAGGCACTGTCAACCAACCCTCTTGCGAAAAATGTGCTGCTTCCAGGAAGCTTGCTCGCATTTGCAGAGACGTATATAGTTAAGCGGGCCTCGTAACAAGCCAAATGTATGCCAGTGTGGGCCAAGCCTGATGCTGTCATGGATCACGTTGTGTCATCTTATTGGGCGGAGGCTTCCAGCAGGGACACGCGAAGATGCATTTACGCCTACGTGCGTCAGCGCCCCAGAATAAATAAGTGGGATTTTTCCGCTTGCCTAACCAACAGGAGTTCTCTAAGCTGCGTTTTGTATAGCTGCATTTCGTTGCTTCGTATGTCGTTGTACTATCAGAATAGTTACGCTTACTAGATGGTGGGCTCAGAGATTAATATTAGTTTCTTCCTGGACGCAGCCAGAAGACGACTTTATTTATGAGGAGCTAGAGAGGCCGACCTAAGGATGATTCCACTGTAGTCTGCTAAACTGTTCACGGATAAATTGGAAAGAATAAAAACTACGAATAGTGACAAATTTAGCAGGTGTGAATGCGGTATGTCAGATCATTTCTCGACCACGAGTTAAGTGCCTTGCTGTACTGAAGAGGCAAGTAACGCTTAATTTGATCTGCAACTGGATTTTCATTCGGGAGAAGTTGTCGAAGGTGCGCCTTCAGCGGCTGCTGATCATTAGTCGCACTCTTTACAAACTAGACGTACCCTAGTCGAAAATAGCACTGTACATTAAAGAGAGTTTGCTAAACGCTGGTCTTTTGGATCTAAACCTTCACGGCGTATCTTTTTTCTTCAGCTCATCTTTTATTTAAAGAGCACTCATAAGCCTCTCAAAGACCAGATTCTCAGTATCCTCTACGCAGCTATCGAAGTGAATAACGGGACTGCATGCGTAATGAGCAAGATTTAAGAGTTCGGTGCCTAAGTGCAGGAACTCATTCTTTCTTCACCTTTCGCTTATATTCATGTTGTGGCCATTCTCACTGACTATGGTTCTTTGCTACTGCGTACGATGTCGCGGGTTTGAGCCCAGCTGGCTGAAGCAACAGTCGAATAGTAGCGAAATGCAGAAACACTCGTGTACTAGGCACGAGTTGTTCATCAAAGAACTCTATATATATAGTGGCCAAACAGCCTTTTTTATTTTCAGATCATCATTATTTTGGGGAATGGTTTGCGGCAGTGTTATGCGGTTACGCTGCTCGGCTGCTGACCCGAATGTCGTGGGCTCGATCCCGGCCTAGGCGGTCACATTTCGATGGAGGCGGAATGCTAGAGACCCGTGTACTGGGTCTCTAGCATTCGTCAGTGCACGTTAAAGAACCCCAGATGGTCGAAATTTTCCGAGCCCTCCACTAAGGCGTACCTCATAATCATATCATGGTTTTGGCCCGTTACAGCACTGATATTATTATTTCGGGGTGTCAGGTCGGAATAATGACATTTGTAATTATTATAAAATCGTGTAAAGCCGCGTAAAAGCCTTTCATTTAGTCTATCTCTACTTGTTTCTGTCTACATTTTAACTGAACATAACTTAATAACTTCTCTCTTATTTCCTCTGGTATTGTCCATATGTGCATGACTAAAAAAAATCAAGCCATCTCAAATTATTTCATTCTTCTCGCTTATATTGCGCCCAAATCGCTTCGTGGTGCCTCGACGTGAGGGCTGCTTCCCCGCACGGCTCTGACACACTGCTACCGCGCAGGTCCCAACGGGTATTCGAAATGCTACGGAGTCTCTCCCATACCCGCGGTGGGACACGCGCTGTTGCGGCGATTAGGGGCGCGGCTATTTCTCCGTCGAAGCGCAGTTCGATGTAAGTGACAGCGCTTTAAATTAAACTGTCTCGGCGCTCCGTTCCGGCTGACTAGCGGTGGCGACCGCCTTCTTCGGATGCCTGCGAAATTAAAGCAAAAGTGGGAGAGAGTGAGCGAGTAGGAAGAGGAGTGGCAGCCACTTTCACATGGCAGCCTCAATTACGACTTCCGTCCTTCTGCCTCTGATTTTCCTTTTGCTGCTCACGTTTTTTTATTTAGCTTTTCTTTTCTCCATCAATAAACACAAAACGATCTTGACACTCTGGTCGCTCGCTTGAAAACCGTTTTCGTTTTTTGTTCCGCGCTAACTCTTTCCGGCCGCAATTAAACTTCAAAGGTGCCCAGTGCTATATATATATTTTTTTCCGAATTTCGCTCTTGTTCCCTAAACGCTTGACAATACAGAGTTCCCCGCGAAACACTCATTTGGAGCCACAAAGATTTTACGCTCAAATCACCACTTTTTATTGCGGTTCGCCCCGTTTGATTTTTAAGAATAGTTTTATAGCCTGCTCTGCGAAACAATGTCTGAACAGCTGCATGCGCAATGACAACGTTGCAGTCGACTGTCAATCCAAGCCCTGCTATTGAAGAAAGCGCCGCGTCTGCAGTCTTGCTGTTTTGGTGTTTTCTTCTTTTTTCTTTCGAGCAGCTTGTGGGGGATTTGATTCTGAAAAAAAAAAACATGGTTGATCCCTCCGTCATAGGAATCAGTGTAACACGAAAGTAAAACGTGTCCTTACACAAGTAGTTGAATGTTCACTGTACACTGATATAAGAGAGCTTGCGCAATGTTTAGTGGTGTTTGGCAACTATAGCGCCGTTTAAAGTGGATGCACCTACGTTGACGCTTGGTGGCACATCAACATCGCGACGACTAACGTCCATGAACAATGATTAGGCAAATCCTTGCGGTAGCTGCACAGTAGTTAACCGTGAGAGCATTGATTATGCTCTCATAAAGCGGTGTGACAGCCAGAAGAGCATCGTTGATTCGACGCATAACTTGGGCTAAGGAAACCATCCCGCCGCATGGTAAAGAGCTATTGAACACCACGGCGGGACTAGAGGGAAACGCAACGCGCGTCCTGTCTACCATGTAGCCCGGCCGCGATTTTTCTCGGGGTGAGCATAAGCGGGGAACGCGGTGTTACAGCCGGACGAGGGAGGCGCACGTCGCAGAGCTATTTTTAATATAAATGGACGCTATGAGCGAGGCCGAGGCTTTAAACTTTACGAGGCTTGCGCTAAGGTCGCCCGCTCGCGGTGTGTTAAGGCTTTGACAAAATTGCACTTCTCCTATTGGAAACGCGCCGAATTGGACGGTCGCATAGCAACAACGAGCTGTAGGAGTTAATCACAGAGGCCACGGTCATGATGCATTACTTCACTTTACCGCTCCCAGATGGCGGCACCACCCGCCGGCCAAGAGCAATGCGAGGAAAATGTGAGATATGAAAGGCGCGTTTGTAAAACCTCCAGAGTATGTAACTGTGGCGCCGTGGACAGCGTGCCCAGCATCTGTTGTAGCGGAACGAGAGGTCGTGGGTTCGATTCCCATTGATGGAACTTTTTTCTTCAAGTGTTTCTTTGCCATCTGCTTGTGTGCATTTTCGACGTCATTTCCGTGACGGAAACACGTCACTGAAGACTTGGTGGGCCCCCGCATGAAACACTTTCGTGTTAAAAAACACAAGGTTGTAGGTTGGAGAAGCTTGAACGATAAATGTTATCGTACAACCGAACGTGGTTTTGCATTGCCTCCGGGATCGACCCACCTTTGACCAAGCGGCGATGTCTTGCGATGACGTCATTAAATGAAGTCGCGTCATGTGAAGTCATAGTAACGTCACGACGACGTCATAATGAAGTTACAAATACTGGCTATCTGTGATGTCATGATGACGTCATCACAGGACTGTGAATTTTTTCTATCACTTCGTGTTTACGCCGTTGGTGCCGATGGTCACTTTTCGGGTTTGATGAGGCATCTAAAGCTTTCGCCTCAATGACACAAAGTTCTAGTTTGCCCTACAAAGGCACGTCGTTACAGGCTTGGGTTTAAATTTTACACCAAAGGTTAGAGAACTGCACATGTCCCTACTCTCAAGGGGAAGCGTAACTAAAGTGTAAATCAGGAAAAACGGATGACGTGGACGAAAGCGGACAAAACAAACCTTGTCCGCATCTTCCGTTTTTTGCGCTTTACCTTCAGCATCATGAAATACCAACTAGGCAGCCTCAACTACGCAGCCGCGGAAAAACGTTGGTTCCGGGCTTGATCCCCAGACCTTGACGAGTTTATCGGCCACTCAAAGCTATTTTTTTGTGAAATCCGTAGGAATTTTTCTTGTTGCTTTGTGCTACAAACGGGTGGTTGTCAGTTTCCCTTCCCTAACCCCTCCGGACCCCTTGGGTAATTCCGCAGAACCGATTCGCAAAATACAACTAGCCCAACCCACCATCCTTAGAAGGTAACATATGAAGGGAAAAAAATGCAGGCCTCAGAAAAAGAATAGCTGTCACGCCAACGTATGAACGCCTTATTTTAATGCGGCAAAAAATATTGTGCTATATTTTCTTACACATTTACAAATATGGGCAGCGTTCTCACTGCAAAGAGGTGCACGGGAAGGCCAACCTTCTCGACAGAAAGTACAGACAGACAGGCATAGAACTTTATTGGGTCCTGAGAAACGCTACTCTTAGAGCAATGCCGCGGGCCGCTCCCACGTGGGGACTGGTAGGCCTAGCCTCACCGCCGCATCATGGGCTCTCTGGACAGCCCGTAGTTGTGGTAAAAACTCTGAACTTCGTAAGGCAGAGTCCCAGTCCTGTTCTGTGAGCCAACTTAGGCCCCGTAACGAGGGGCACCGCCAGAGCATATGTTCAACGTTACTGATCTCCCCGCAGTCAGGGTAGGTAGACTCGAAAGCCCCTGAACAGACAATGCTGAGGAAAGATAGACTAGGATAAGACCTAGTCTGTAGCATTCTAAACGTGATGGCCTGAGGTCTAGACAACTTGCGGTGCGGAGGAGGAAAAGACAGCCTACTCAACTGGTAGTGTTTAGTGACTTCATTTAAAGTAAGGAAAGCTTCCCTAAACACCCCACAGTCAACCTGCGGACCTACGTCCACCCCAGCGCGGAGGGTTAGTGCGCGCGCCCGGGAGTGAGCAGTGTCGTTGAGGTTTGCGAGGGAGTCCAGTCGGGGTTCGAGATGTGCAGGAAACCAGCTAATGGTATGTGGGGAAAGTGTCCTATTTTCAAGTATTTTGAATGCTTCGGCAGAGATTGAACCAGAGGCAAAAGCCCTGACCGCCGACCTGGAGTCGGTGAATATTTGCGACCTACTGTCGTGCAAAAGGGCGAGGGCTATAGCCACCTGCTCGGCTCTCGAAAGAGTAGAGTGCCTAAGCGATGCAGCAATTATAGTAGAATCCATGTGATTGACGGAGATACCAGAAGACCTAGCCGAGTGACCGTACTGAGCGGCGTCGACAAAACACACTAGAATCGTTCCGGATGTTCTTAAGAAGCGTGATGGCTCTCGCCCTGCGCCTGCCTACGTTGTGCTGTGGATGGACGTTCCGTGGGAAGGGAGAGATATGAATGGCAGTACGCTGTTCATCCGGAAGCTGAAGACGGCGCTCCTCTACGAGCGCAGGACTGAGACCTAGGACGGACAGAATCTGCCTACCAGCCGGCGTAGACGACATACGCGCCAGCTGTGCAGTTCCTTGGACTTCAGTGATCTCCTCTAGGGTGTTGTGGACACCCAGCTGCACGAGCCGTTCAGTGCTGGTCCGCTCGGGGATGCCCAGCACCCTCTTTATGACCTTCCTGATCAACGTTTCCAGCTTCTTCTTTTCGAATCCGTACCATGCGTGCATGGCAGCAACGCACGTAATGACTCATCAGGAATGCGTGAAAGAGCCTCAGGAGATTGTCCTCTCTGAGTCCCCCCCCCCCTTCTGTTCGAAACCCTGTTAATAAACCTGATCATGTTCTCGGTCTTGGTGGAAACCTTGGCAATGGTCCGCCCATCGTACCCGTTGGACTCAATTACCATGCCCAGCACTCTAATAGCATCCACCCTGGGAATGGGGGCGCCGCTGCCAGTGTGAAGTACTATGTCCACCTCTGATAAAGGCTTCCAGTCCTTCGGCTTAGCTCCCTTTCTGTTGGGCCGGTATAAAAGCAGTTCCGATTTATTCGAAGAGCATCTCAGCCCTGGGCCGGCGAGAAGTACACCAGTATTTATTAAGCGGGAAGACTAAAAAAATCTGCGCCCCTTCATATTCACTGACAAGGTGCAGGTCGTCGCTATAGTCAAGGATATATGTCGATGGTGCGGTTTACTATTTGCACGTATTGCGTGCTTTGCTTTCGGTATCTGCAGCCACAGCTTGCGAGTGGTTACTTTTAATTAGTCTTAGCGTTCAATCAAACCTTCACTCACCGCCAATGGCAGAAAGTCCTTACGAAAGGGAATTTTCGTGAATTAAGCGCCAGAGCCTAAAAAAACAAAAGAACTCACAGGGCCCCTACGCATTCGCCTAAAAACGACTCGCAGGCGAAATCCATCTTCTTCTCTTTCTTCTCAGTTTATGTATTGATCCTCCCACGCCCCTCCTCCCTCCCCCCGAAAACTTTCTGCACGTACATCACCTGGTTTTACCTTGCCTCCGTGATCGGCCACCTTTGACCGAGCGACGATCTCATGCGATGACGCCATAAGATGACATCACGTTAGGTGACGTCATAGTTACGTCACGATTACGTCACACATTTTGCGTACATGCGGCGTCATGATGACGTCATGTGATGACGTCCTCACAGGATGATTATTTTCGGCGTCACTCGTGTTGACGCCGCCGATGGTCAATTTTCGCGTTTGATAAGGCATATAAGGCCTTCGCCTCAAAATTGGATTTTTCTTTCAGTTCACAATAAGCGCGATATGAGTGGCGTTCACTGTTCAGCTTCGTACACCAGTCTGATCTTGGAAAAACACATAGCCGGCCGTATATATAAGTGATACCATGACGTTCCCAGTGGGCGTCTACTCAACCAATGAGCTCTCTTGGGAGACCGACAAAGAATGAAGAAGATAAAAAAATAGGCCTGAAGCTCTCAAGGCACGTACATATTACAGAACTGAGCTGCTAACACATAATTAACCAGATAATTTCGCCAAGGACGCAAAATAAGCAGGAAAAAATGTGCGCGCGCCGAGAATGTTAGCTGTGAGCGCAGGTTTCCGCTCCCTTGCGGAGGGTATTCGCAAACAAGGAAAGGTAGCAGCAAACGTAGTGAAGGTAGCGAGGTCTCAACGATGGTTAGGCCTTACAGCTGCCGATCTCTCGGCATTCCGTCTGACGTGCTATACTGTAAAAGAGAAACATGGCGTTGACGGCACCCTGATTGACTGGCCGCTGCTTCCATCTGAAACAAGTCTCGTTGTGCGGAGAAATAGGGTAGAGGGAAAAAAAAAAGATAATATAACCGGCTTCGAGAAACCGCGAACAGATTCTCGGCTGATTCCTGCATTCTCGAGGCATGCCGTCGAAGCAAAGTAAGAATAAGCTGAAAACGAGAGGGAAAGGAAAAGCGTTCGAGGGAAAGTGGGGTGCGAGAAGGGAGGTAGGCGGAACAAAAGACAAACAGAACAGAGGTGAAAGCAGCTGGGCAAACGTTGCCTCGCGCGTTCTCTGACAGCCTCGCACATAATTAGGTTACCCGCACCCGCGTCGCTGGCTCGGCGCAATTCCAGCCCGGAACGCCCAGAGGGCAGCGGCGAGGCCTTCTCCCTACGCACCCTGCGCCCTTTCCCACATCCCTAATACGGGGAGGAAGCGAGAAAAAAAGTGACGATAAAGAACAGGAAAAGAGGACCGTTTATACAAACAGACGTATAGATGGTTCCGTACTCACAGACTTGCGCATACATAGGCTTTTTCTTCGAGGAGAACACAACCGTATGTGCGAAGGCTTCTTCTTCTCCACCTCAGACGAGGAAGAAACAGAAAAAGAACGACGCGAGAGATATTCCAGGGGAAGAAAAAGAGGAAGGATTGGGGAAAAGGCGCGAAAAATCTGCGCGGGAAACGCGAGGCATTGAGCCGAGGCACTCCGGCAGCATTAGCAGCGGCAAGACCCGCACGGCACGAGGTCTGAGTGAGAAGGAATTCTCGCGTGCCGCTCTCGGGTTGGCGCGTACGTACATCGGTCGGCGTCGTGTCTTCGTCTTTCCATCAGGGAGCGCACCGAAAGGCGTCCGACGATGCCACATTTTCGCGACAACCGCCGCCTCCCTCCTCCCTCCGACCCAGCGCTAGTTTGACACGAACAAACAACGTCGTTTGCGGTGCCGAGCTGGGAGTGCAGTGTAGGTACTATAGGGCACAGTTAGGAATCGATTGGGAACCCGGGCCTTCTCGTCGCTCCTGGCCTTTCGCTTTGCTTTATTCCATTGTTTTCTTGTATGACCCCCTGTGAGCCGTTAGTCCTGGTGGGAGCCCTTGTACCACCCTCCAGCAACATGTCGAATGTTTTTCATTCCAAGCCAATATCCCCAATGCCCCCTACCCCCTAGACATTCCCTGTGTCGGTTCCTTAAGCGTCTTTATCAGGAGCGCTGGGCTTTTTTCCCCAGCCTACACCTTCTATTGCCGCATTCCGCGGTCCTTGCATTCAGACGTTGGGCAAGAGCAGCATTGAGCTCAAAGCTGGCGGTTGGTGAATCAAGATAAGGCAGGATAGAAATAAAGAACTCCATTTGCCTACTCTCGTACCTTTTGGTATAGGAGAACTCACAGTCACTCGCATTCGGCTAAGACCACTCCAAGGTGGAAGGCATCCGGTGTGGTTATCTTATTCCGGGAACTATAGATCACGTGAACGCCGAGTTGTTGTTAATTTTTTAAGTCACGCGAATGCTGCAAGGACAAAGTGAGCGCGCAGCTCGCGCTGTCACATGATAGTAGAGCTTTCCTTAAAAATGTCAGTTTCGCCTCAAGGGCGAAGCAATGAATGCGATAGCAAGAAATTGTAATGTCACAGGGGCATCGCCAAGCCGCTAGAAGCTTACTGCGCGCTGCTCAAGCACAAAGCACGCAGGAAAAGAAAACGCACAAGGCAAGTGCGAACTAACAACTGTAACAGCTCGACACTTGCAGCGCGCTGCTCAAAGCCAAAGAAGGACGCACAAAAAGAACGCACAGGTATTCACAGGACGAGAAAATTCTCATAGTTGTTACCTCAACAAGCTCCTACTTTGGCTGTTCTAGCTAGCAGCTCACTCCTTTCGCAAACGCGGCTGTGGCAGCGGGCAAAATGACCTTCGTGGGGTCTATAGCTTCAACGCAAAATTTGCGGTGAAAGCATAAGGCGTATGAAACTCCCCGTCAAGAGATAATCGCGCGAGCACGGTCGACCACGCCCTGTATGTCAAAGTACAAGTCGGAGACGCACATCCCAACTCCGACGAAGCACTAGAGAGTTTCAGAATTGGGTACACATACATGCGCAGAGCACAACACTTCGGGCTCTTGCACTCGCGTTGTCCCAAGACCCTGTAGCGCCCTCCTTTGGGCGGCGAGCAAAACCGGAGAGCGCGTGACCACATTGGCAGTGGCACGTGAAGCCACGGCTCGCGTTCCCTGCTGGCGTAGATTCTGGTCACTAAAAAAAATCACAGCATATCCACGGAGTGAATGATGATGAGTGGGCGAAGTGCGGAGCTTCATCGGTAAACCGTGAATCTTCCGTGAATTCTGCCCAGTACATCATCACCGACGTGAGATCGGGCGCGTTTATACTAAAGGTTCGATGAGTTATGACGACTTGCAGCTCACTTTAATTTTACATGTACGCTGTGAATTTTCATTGTTTAGAAAACCATTGCTTTAGAAAAATCTGGCGTCTTTCGTTAAGCAGCTGGCGTCTTTTCGTTTTGCTTTAGAAACATCTGGCGTTCTTTCGTTCTGCCTTTACAAAACACCTGGCGTCTTTCGTTGGTTTATTTCATCAATCAACGGCGTTTTGAACAAAATTTTTGTTTAATCACGCACAGGAGAAATCTCACCAGGCACTACCTTGGAGATAAACAATGGCTGCTAATGGGAATGAGAGACAGAAGAAGTCGGCTTTTAGCTAACACTTACACTTCTACTTCTACTAACGTTTCCTACTGGAACATGCCAATGGCTGCTAATGGGGAATGAGAGACAGAAGAATTCGGCTTTTAGTTAACGCGCACGCTGCGAATTTTTTATTGTTCAACAACGCGCAGGAAAAATCTCCCACCGGCACCACCTTGGAGGTCAAAGCGTAAGACTTGTTACGGACTACGACTACTACTGCTACTACTACTACGACGACGACGACGACGACTACGAGAGACGAACGGGTGCCGCCTTAAGGAGCTTCGCCCCTAATAAAGCTTCATTTGCGTCTAGTTGATACATATTCCTGAGGCTAATATTACAGCGCAAACGCACTGCTTTGTCCCTTCTAAGTTCTTCTTTACTTCTTTGTCCCTGCACCCATCTGAATATGATTTCATGTCTTCGCGTATTTAATACGCTATCATTCTTGTTACATGTCTTGGTTTAAAGCTATTGTTGTGTGCGCATGTGCGGTAAGGTTGCCTTGGGCTTGTATATGCATTGGCGTATGAAAGAATAAAGCAGTTGTCAGCGCTTGTGTCGTACATTTTTTTCATTCGTGGGTGTCTTGTGCGTTTGCGCTGTAATTTTAGCATCAGGATTCTGGTCATGGTGTAAGATATATACCGTGGGTCAGGTTCAGGCGTCTTGTTTATTCCCTCCTGCGGCATAAGCCTACAAGAGCGAAAGCGTTCCCACTAGTTCGCGCCACCACGAGCCATGAGACGCTCTTCTTTTAGGGGCGAAGCTCCTTGAGGCGGCACCCGTTCGTCCCTCGTAGTCGTCGTAGTCGTAGTAGTCCGTAACCAGTCTTACGCTTTGACCTCCAAGGTGGTGCCGGTGGGAGATTTTTCCTCTGCGTTGTTGAACAATAAAAAATTCGCGGCGTGCGCGTTAACTAAAAGCCGAATTCTTCTGTCTCTCATTCCCCATTAGCAGCCATTGGCATGTTCCAGTAGGAAACGTTAGTAGAAGTAGAAGTGTAAGTGTTAGCTAAAAGCCGACTTCTTCTGTCTCTCATTCCCATTAGCAGCCATTGTTTACCTCCAAGGTAGTGCCCGGTGAGATTTCTCCTGTGCGTGATTAAACAATAAAAATTTTGTTCAAAACGCCGTTGATTGATGAAATAAACCAACGAAAGACGCCAGATGTTTTGTAAAAGCAGAACGAAAGAACGCCAGATGTTTCTAAAGCAAAACGAAAACACGCCAGCTGCTTAACGAAAGACGCCAGATTTTTCTAAAGCAATGGTTTTCTAAACAATGAAAATTCACAGCGTACATGTAAAATTAAAGTGAGCTGCAAGTCGTCATGAGTCATCGAACCTTTAGTATAAACGCGCCCGATCTCACGTCGGTGATGATGTACTGGGCAGAATTCACGGAAGATTCACGGTTTACCGATGAACCTCCGCAGCTTCGCCCACTCATCATCATTCACTCCGTGGATATGCTGTGATTTTTTCCCTGACCGACTGGCCTCGAGGGCGTGGCGCTACAACCCCAAAATGGAAAACTAGCGTGGGTCGCCAGTGATACCATAGAGTTTCTTACAATACTTTCTAGAGGGAACTCTGGCGCTAGTGTCTATGGGAGCTGCAACGCATGGCGTTTCAGCCAGCATGGGAATGATGGGTAGTACACGGATTTGTGTAAACTTCATTCTTTCGGCTCCGTTTGGCTCCGCGTCGCCTGCATCCGCGTTGTCGCAAAACGATGTTCAGCAAAAGTCAGCAGTTCCACTTCACCACTTTAACATTTTTAGGCTCACCAATTGAAATCTGGTCACAGAGTTCACAACAATTCATTTTTTTTTATCCGAAAGAAATCCGATACACAGCAGTAAACAAAGCCACAAGTGCGTTCGAAGCCCGCAAGTACGAAGACTAGGCAAATTTGTGTACTACCCATCATTCCCATGGTGGCTGAACGATCGCAGCGCCAGAGTACCCTCTAGTTAATTTTAGGAAACTCTATGAGTGATACGACGCAAGCGCAGCGCGGGCAACGATGCAGCATGGCCCGCGTCTCGCATAATTTCAATTTCGCCACGTGTGGCGTCCCGTGCGTTTCACCCAACGCCGCGTGCGTTTGTATTCTGCCGTTAGTATCCTGGGGAATGAATGAGGCATGGCGTAAAGGCAGCGCGCTGCGGAGCGAGTGGTCGCACTTTCGAAACCCCGGTTGCGAGCTTCGCAATTTTTTTTCTGCTGAATAATTTTATTTTTATTTGTTGATTTTATGTATATACATGCATACATATACATATCCGGGACATGACGGTGACGGCAAAAATCCACCGAGTGTGTCCATATAATTGCTATCGCAATAAAATTTTGTCACGCGAACACCGCAAAGACAAAGTGAACGCGCAGCTTACGCTATCACGTGATATTTGAACATTTTTTTAGTCGGGCGAACGCCGCTTTTTTATTTCCTTGGTCTCGCGATCACCGCAAGGACGAGGTAAATGCGCAGCTTGGGCTTCATTTCAGTCATGCCACTCACTCTCAAGGTCATGTATACGCCTGCTTTTCATTCAAGGTCATGTTCGCATAAGACATATCAGGCTTTCATCTTAATAGCAACAACACAAGTAGTTGACTTACAGTGAAGGGCTCTCGGCAGGAACGTGATACTTCCATTATCTATAACAGAAATAGACTCATCCAAGCTTGCATTCGTGCCGTTGTGGGATGCGTCAGATTTAATTTACATATTTTCATTCCTTTCGAAAGTACTTATGTTGTTGGGCAACCTTCTTTCCTTCCCAGACGAAACGGGGTGCTGTTTTAGCGTGTGAGCTTTTCACAGGCGTACAGGTTCGGAGAAAAGCCCACATTAGGCAAGTTCCACAAAAAGAGTTGAAAGGCAATTCAGTTCTGAATGAAGCTTTTGAATGTGTAGAACACTTCACTGGTCGCATAATGTCATAAATGCGCATCTGAAATCTAAGCTGCGGAAGCTCATGAAGCGTTCAACTTTTTCTCAGATGCCGCATCTCGTAGACACTACACTGTTCTTAAATCAATACGGCCTTACGAATGCGAAAATAACGCGAATGACAGGACGGTGGCCAATTTTCAGTTGGCGTTTATGTTTTGCCGTCGGAATAAAATGCGCAAGGTACGCATAATCGTAAAAAACATAACTCATAAAGTCAACGAATTCACTTATCTAGATACCTAGAAAGAAATGATAGTTCGTTTTCATGCAGCGAGAAAGAGCGACAGCTGACTCATTTATCGGCAGCCTTCCTCATAAATAGGCTTCAACTATTGGTTGCGACTAGATAAGCAACCTCATACCGCATATTGCAATCTGCCTCCATTTTCCAGTGCTGCCCTCTGCCGTTTTGGTAGGGGCCGGGACAACCGGTATTGCCAGAAGCAATGCCTCCGAGACGAAGAGACGTTTCGTGATTTTCCGCTAGGGGAAGGGCGCATGCGCCGTTCCATAATGAAAAAGGCGGATTGCCTATACGAACACAGAGACGCATTGCCAAGGCTCCGTAATGCTGACATGAAGGCTCGATTCCTTTCCTAACCTTCCCAAGGTTAGGATATTAATTCCTAACCTTGCCAATCGAAACAACACAAATAGTTGAAATTTATGTCTATGTATACTAAATCAATAGGTTTTCGCTGTAAAGTTTTGTTCACCCATTTAATCTCCTTAAATATTTTTCGGTTAACCATCAATTTTACCAATATTACCTGCCTCGGCAGCCTTACTAAACATCACTCCGTTGCCAATAAAATCGGAAAACCAGCACTATCTCTTCTCTTTAAACCTGGCCTTCTGTATTAGCTCCTGTGTTTTGTCGATATCACCTGCCATCAATGTCTAGGAGGCCTACTCTGCTCCCGGTAATATACATATCTCATAGTTTATGCTCATATCTTATATGGCATTTTGTCACTGCTCAAGACTAAATTCTTTTTTTTTTTGGCGAACTTGTGCCCGGAAAATGAAAATCAGCGTACAAGCGATTCACGCTGTACACTGATAGCGGCGGGAACAGTCGTCAGCCATCGAGTAATCTGATCAACTCTAAGGAACGTCGGCATTTACACATGTGGCATCGAAGATTCCAGGATTATCATTGGCGGCCGCATTAGTTCCAGAATATACCCTACTGTTCGCGTTACGCGCTCAAGCTTATCAGGACACTCCAAAACAATCGAGAATGTTGGATACTCCGGCGCGGTGCGCGCGAGACAGTGGTTGCACGTGCAGCGGGTCCGGTCACATGAAAATGAAAAAAAAAGAGGCGCGTGTGGCAATACACTCACTTAAGACTACTCGAAAACGAAAGCCGTCTACTTCTTCTTTTCCTTCTCAGTCGATTGTATTATCCCTCCTCAACGCTTTATGCACCCAACGTGACTATGCACTGCCTGCGGGATCGGAGGCATTGGAATTTTTCTCCAGCTCATGCGCCTGACGGATCGGCCTACTTTTGACCCTGCGGTGACGTCGCATGATTACGTTATCTTGTGATGTCACGTTACGTGACGTCAGAATGGCGTTATGATGACGTCGGAAATTTTGGCATTCTGTGACGTCATGATGATGTCATGGTGACGTCCTCATGGGATAATTTTTTTTATCCCTCTTGTCGACACCGCCGCTGCCAACGCCGACAGCCAATTTTCGCGTTTGACGAGCCATCTAAGGCTTTCGCCTAATTATACAATGACTAAACACCCTCCTTTATACTAAATAGCTTTCTATATATCTCCGAGTATACATGAATTCGTGTTTTCACACTTCTGTTATAGTCTTGTGTCCAGGTCTGTGCTCTTAAAAAAATCTATCACAGCCTTGATAGCAGTTGGTGACTGTCTGGTCGCACATAGCTGACAAAATACCCGTCTCACTTAGTGTTGCCACACCGATTCCTGCCAACGTTGAAGCAAGTGTATTACGTTGCGACACGTAAAGTGGGCAGTCACAAATATAGCGACTATAGACTATAGACTATAGCGAAACCCCTATGTCATGTGGTTAATGTAATATTGTATATAAGCATATCTCTTTCCTCTCCCCATCATCAGCCCTCATCACTCTTTTTTTTTTCCTTTCCCTTTTCCCCTGCGCAGAGTAGCAGGCTAGAGCGCACTAGCTCAGGCCGACCTCTCTGCCTTCAAATAAATTTCTCTCTCTCTCTCTCTCACACACACACTTCTGTTATTTAAAACAATTATGCACTCCCTTATCTAATTCCTTGTGCGCAGCAGTGCTTCGTGGCTGATATCAAACGGTAGAACGTGATCGTAGCGCTTCTCAATGAGAACCTGCTGTCGAGGCGGCGCGTCGCATGTTCGGCTGAAGGCCTGCAGTCCCGACCACCTTGAGTGGTGTGGCATCGAGCCACTGGAGACGCTAGACTTCCTTTTTTCTTTCTTTCTGCACGCATGCCCGAGACTCGTGTGTAAGTTTTCTTTGAAAGGGTAGAAGAAAAAAGAAAGAGGGAGCATTATGCGGAACGTCGCTTCCGCTGAACAAGGTAACAGGGCATGTACTATAGTTGTCCGGGCCATTAACGACGGCCCTGACAACTATTACAGGCGTCCTCGGTGATTACCTTCGTTATGAGCAACACTGTCACGCCCCCAGCTCCGGCGCGCTTATTAAAAGCGCCGTTCCTCATAGTGACAACTAAGGTGACAGGCGCAAAGGCATCGCTAAAAGGGACACTCGTGGTAACAGGCGCGCTTTGTCTTTAAAACAATTTTATTTGTTACATCGTTTGTCAACCTTGGACGTGTCTTCGTTCCCTGTCAAGCCCACAATTTAACAGAAGTTCTTCCTTTATTCCTCGCCTTGTTTTTTTTACATATAATTGCTCTTTTTTTCACTCAAGTGGCGTTTTGCAAGAGCTTAGAGAAATCTCAGCGTAGTACCCGATACGGAACATTAAATTAAATTACACGTGTACTTTTGCATATGCTACTGCATGAAAGGCGTGTGTTGCACAACGAGGCACTTGTGGCAATTTTGCGTTGGCCTAGACCTGGCGAAGAGCATCGTGGCGAAACTTGGCAGCATAGATTATGTTTTGTCATACGTGCAAGATAGCTTCTAGAGAGCGATGTTTACAGTTGCTACGGGGAAGTTTGCTTTTAATCCGATATCTCTCACAACTGCACTCTATCACCTTTTTATTCCCCTTGCCCTTTTCCCCATCACAGGGCAGCCAGCCGGTCTGAGAACTGGCTAACCTCTCTATCCTCCCGTTTTTTTCCTCCTTTAGATGAATTCCTGAAAATACGTCATAATACAGACCTGAGAGGCACTGTTCACCAGAAGCAGTCGACAAGCAAGAATACCTGAGAGGGAATATCGCTTTCGCGCTTTAAAATCTTAACATGCATCAAACAAAATAATCTTCCAGCCTTTCTTCTGAACATTCCAAACGCATCCTCGTAACTTCAGTGTGACTCTCCCGCACTATTTCAATAAAGGATGAGGCACGCTGAACGACAAAGACTTGATAGTCTTGATTAACATTGGTAGAGCAAAAAAGATAACTATAAAGCGAAGGTTTCGACAAGGGGACTTCACTTTGTCATGGTATTCATCCAAGCAAGTTAATTCTTCTGAATTCTGGCTTTAGAAAAGTCGTTAGGTCCCCTATGCACTCAGCTAAGACGACTTGCAGGCGAAAGCCATCCTCTTCATTTGCTTCTCGGTCGATTCCTCCTCCCCCCCCCCCTCATTCCCTCCGCCATACCCGAAAGCTTTCTGCACCTCGCGTGGTTTTATCACTGCTTTTTGCATCGGCCCACCTTTGGCCATTCGAGGATGCCATGTGGTCACGTTATGTGGCGCCACGATATCTCCCGTCATAGTGACGTAATGATGGGGTCACAATGTTTGCCTATCTGTGACGTCATGATGACGACATAGGGTGGCGTCGTCACATGATGATTTTTTTTTTGCATCGTTCGAGTTGACGCCGACGATACCGGACGCCGACGGTCACTTTACACGTTTGAGGAGGCACTTAAGGCTATCACCTTAGTAAATATGTCATTGGACCAGCGCTAACCGTTCTGTACTATTTGCAATTCTTCCCCAGAAGTTTCACTTTCCACGGGATGTTCAAACGAAGCAATCGTAGATCTTATGCACACTTCGTGCAAACCATAAACCAAATACGGTGAGCTCAATATTCACCGAAACTAACCCTTTCTGGGAAGCGAGCAGTGTACGTTATTGATAGAGTGCTTACGGAAGTGCTTCAAGCGGCACGAGTTTGGGTGCTTGCCTTCTCCAAACATTCATGTCTACATCGCCACCAGAAAAAAAAAAAACAAAACAAGCCACAAGCTTACCACACTGCTTCGCAGTACGCTGCATAATGAATCACGATAACGATGTTGGTAGACGACGATCCGTAACCGGCTGCTGTAAACAAAACTTTCACGAAACACGCTTCACAGACAACCTTGTCGAACGGCCCCAAGTACTAGCCCGTTTTGCCACAAATGAAAGCCTTCTAATGCGCGAAACTTGTCTCGTCACATCTGCCGCAAAAGTTTCATCGTCAAATCACAAGAAGGAAGCTATGCGTCGTATAGTTAGGCGGCATTCATTAGATGCCTACCATAGCGGTCGCGTTCCCTCGCGTTTTTCTGATAAAAGTTGTAAGTCTTCAAGCGCCACTCTCTCGTCCACATGCATGTGCTAAACGGAAGGAACTTTGAGGAAGGATGTGCATTCACTCGCATTTATTTTTTTTTACCAGCAGCGTCTTTCATGTACTAGTAACTCACAGATTAGGTTCGTTCGTGTAGTGCACGACGCACAGTGTATTTTTCAGCCCTTCATTTTATATCGATGGGACCATGAAAAACTTGAAGGTGGCGCCCGTCTATAGCCCGTCACTTGTTGGGAGTTCTTGTCTTGTTCATCTTCGTCTTCACCGAATCGCCCGCTGCCTGCTGTAGAGCTTTAACGATTCCAAATCCGTATCGCAAACGTCGCTCTGTGGTACGCAACAACGAGCATTACTGAACAATAACCGCCGAGGTGTTGGATGCCGACAATCGTACACAATCGACCACAAAAAAAAAGCGATGAACAGCTTGTCGCGTCTATATTTGTGTGTGACTGGTTTAAATAGAAGCTTCCTGTCTGTATAAGTACATACATCCGGTTTGTAATTGTTCCACCGTAGAACACGTGCGTTCACGACAGGGTGCGTGGGTGTTATGCAGAGCATTCTTGTGTGTAGGGACAAAGGGAATGGCATGGTTTTTTTCAGCGGAAGGAAGCTGTAATACCCGCGACATTTGCGCGACCGGACTGCAGTATATGCCTAAGACACTTGAGGAGAAACCAGAAGAGTAAACCGACCCATCTTAAAAGCGTCGGTTGCCAACAAAGGAATTAAAAAGCAAATAAACCTTTTCATTGAATTGCAAATGGCGCTGGAAAACCACGGCAACCTTCCTTTTTCTCCCCGTACCGCCTTTTGTAAGCTGCTTCCGGGCTAACAAGTTGTCGTTATTAACCGCGCGTCGAAATTTGCGCGCCTAGGGAAAACAATGAGGCGTCAACGTCTGGCGCGACAGCGCGAATCCAGCGATTACACGAAAAACAAGACGCCGGGCCCCCCTAATCGACACAACGGGGGAAGCAGCGTCGATAATTCAATCCTGGCCTCGTTGAACGCATCGGCGTTTCGCGCTCTCGTTGCGAACGCGACAAAAGAGTTCCGAAGGGCTCTGCACTCGCGCCGTCGTGCAACATGACGCGCTCTCATGCAGCCCCTGGTGACAAAAACAAAAGGCTCAGTGGGATAGACAAAAGAGCTTTGGGAGTTCCCCGTCAGTAATACTGTTTATCGTTTGCGGCACATCGCGGGATGGAATGAAGAAGACTCGCTCTTCGCCGAAGGCTTCGGCGTTGTTTCTATTGCTAGTTGGTTAACTGCGTGCGCTGTTTAAAGATGTGCCAACCCTTGGTATGGCCAAGCTTTTTTATAGCAAGGTACAGCTCTAAAGAAACCACGGTGAAAGCCATGCACTAGAGAACAACTAAGTTTAGTGGGTCTTTATACTCATCTTTCCTCCAGATGTATTTCTTTTGCCAGAATGTCAAAATGGACCTTCGCAGAGTATATCCTATTCTAGAGGCACTTAGACACACCTGAACTGCACCTTTTGTTTTACATCAGACACGTGCTGCATTACTGTTCAGGTATCTGTGCTTCATATCTTATTATTATATTATTATTATTATTATTATTATTATTATTATTATTATTATTATTATTATTATTATTATTATTATTATTATTATTATTATTATTATTGTTTTGCATTGGCTTTACCTGGGTCCTTCCTAATTTGCTGGAGCAGTGTACCTCAGGCAAACCACTCTTATCAAACCTTCTCTCTCTCCCTCTTCCCTCACTTACCCGTTTAGTTCTTTTTTTTAAACGAACCAAAGAGCCTGTGATTAATGGTCAACGTGCTCCGCTCATAACGGCTCGTGTATAGAATCGCTCCTCATAACACAGAACGCTTTCGTCCTGTGATGGGATGTGCAAAAATGTATAACTCTATATGGGTGCTGACCTCCCACACACATTACCTTCAATGGCTGTGACTTCACTGCACGTATAGCGCGCCTGGCGCACGGATCGTATAGAAAGGCGCGATCGAAATAAAACTAAGAGCAAGCCCGCCATATGTTTCGAAAACTTACTCAACCTGCGGCGGAAACTATTGTCTCCGGGTATGTCTTTCTTTTTATGTCCCTGTAATAGAAAGTTATGCAACAGTAGCTTTTGCGTGGACCTTCAACGAATAAGCTAAAATTCGCTCCGCTCCCCGGCCGCGCGATTCATCGCTGAGCGCTGTGCTGTTCTTTGCAAGTCTGGCCTTCGGTGCCGGGGGAGCCTATGCCGTCAACGCAGTATGCGGCTCGTTCCAAGAACTCGGTTGTGAGAAAAGACCGCTGCGGCATCGCCTTTCACTGCTTCCTTCACATGGCCTTCTCTGTTCTCTGCCTTATTACAAAAACCGAGATTCCAGCGCAAGCTGCTACCACCGGTTTCGAAGGAGCTCTCCGCTCGAGAAAGAAAGGCCGGAGCAGGTGTCGCCAAGGATTTCAATGGCCTTTTTCTTCCTCTTTGCGCTACTCTTGAAAGGGATTAAAATGCCTAAACTTCGCATGATTGAAATATTTTTTTTTGCCCTTTGTACTCAGTCCCTTCTCCCCGCTCCCCTAACCATCTGCTATCGAACCCCTGCTTGCCCGCTTATATATTGTGAACTTGATTCGCGCTGAAGAAAGGCGGTGGTGATGGTGCCATTGCTTGTAGAATCACCCTTGATAGATCTCGATACTTATCTCTGTATAAGCGAGCCGTGTTCACAAAGTGTGGCGCTCACGCATTTGGCGAAACTACGTTTTAAGCACTTGCGGTCACACACACGGACGCACATGTATTCGCAAGCACGAACAAAGACCACGCTGGCTGGCTGGCTGGCTGGCTGGCTGGCTGGCTGGCTGGATGGATGGCTGGCTCGCTCGCTCGCTCGCTCGCTCACTCACTCACTCACTCACTCACTCACTCACTCACTCACTCACTCACTCACTCACTCACTCACTCACTCACTCACTCACTCACTCACTCACTCACTCACTCACTCACTCACTCACTCACTCACTCACTCACTCACTCACTCACTCACATGTTCATGCTTTTCATGTAGAGGTATTTGTGCACTCTCTCCGTAGTACTTGAACCATTGACAAGTACATCTAGCGATTCCAGGACTGCAGAAGAAATTAGATTTACCAACCATTGGACTAAAACAATTAAGGCTACTCTTATTCTACGAATCCTACAGTAACCCCGTGTACATCTACACCGATGGCTCGACAACGGTGTCCAGTTCTGGCGGTGAGGTGGTGACACCAACACGAGGAGTAACACTGCCACTGAAGACATCACATGTCACAACGTCTACGGCAGCAGAACTTGCGGCCCTGTGCAGTGCTGTTAAGTACATCGATTCTGAGAAACCGAGCAAATGGGCTGTGTCTTCAGACTGAAAACTGGCGTTGCAGTGCATGCAGTCAGTTCTCCGATGCGGATGCCAAGATCAGCTCACGTACGAAATTGTCAAGCTTAGCCACCACGTCAACGAAAAAGGCCACGAAATTGACTTTCAACGGCAACCTGGTCATTTCGGGATCAGTGGCAATGGTTCCACAGACAATGTGAGTCGCACATCCCATCAAGAAGAGCACACTGCTCCTATTACACATTCAAGGACAAACGCTTCAACGCTGCTTCGTCTCCTGGCACGTAGTCTCTGTCAAATGGTGTGGAACACGCCAAGCATAAGACATATCTACGAGACTCCACCAAATTGACCTTACTCTAGAACTCCGACCTCTACCCGGACTTCGCCGACGTGAAGCTTCGCTTCTTTGTCAGCTTTAGTTGGGGGTTGCCTTCACAAAAGCATACACCACATTACTTGGAGCGACCGACAGTGAGGCATGCGAGGTCTGTGGCACCGAAGAAGGCATGGACTATTTGCTATGCCGCTGCCCTCGATTAGCATCTGGAAGACGAACACTTGATGACAAGTTGCGACGATTGGACCATCGGCCGCTCTCCGTACAGACGCTGCTGGAGCACTGTCCCCATCGCTCGTCGGTCCACAAGGCCATTAAAACGCTTTTGTGGTTTTTGGGGACTACGGGCCTGTATGAACACCTTTGACTACTGTAAGGCTCATCCGAAAAGTGGGCTTCAGCGTATTTATTGCCGATTTCCTTCTTTCTTTCCTTCCTTCCTTCATTCCCCCCTCTCTCTCTCTCTCATCTTTCCCCTTTCCCATTCCCCTACGATGGGTCACGGGTTTGATGCGGGCCGTCGTGATTGCATTGTAATTGACACAAAATACACAAAAAGTCACAGTTTCGCCGCAACGGCGAAGCAATTAATGCGATAGCAACAAATTGGAATGTAACGCGTAGAACGGAAAGCAGCTCGAAATTGCCAGCGCGTCGCTCGAGCCCAAAGGACGCACGAAAAGAACGCACGCAGGACGAGCGCGAACTATCATGCGTCACAGCTCGATACTTGAAGCGCACTGCTGAAACATAAAGCAGGACGCACGAAACGAACGAACAAGTACACACAGGATGAGCGCGAACTAAATGTCGCAGTTGTTACTTACTTCTGTTTGAACAGCGCGCTCCTTTCGCAAACGCGGCCGCTGCAACGAGCGAAGTGACCTTCGTACGCTCTGTGACTTCAGCGCGGACATCGCGGGGAAAGCACGAGGCATACAACCCCCCGCTCCAGCCCCCCGCGCGCCCCCCTTCTTTCCTCGAGATAAGCGCACGAAGGCGACCACGCCCTGTAGAGCGAAGAGCATCGGTGTGCGCAGGAGCGGGACGACGACCTATAAAACGCGCCCCGCGCACACTTCGCGCTGTCTCGCTGGTGAGTAAGAAAGCACGCTGAAGTAAATGGTGTATATAAAAAAAACCCGCATTTCCCCGAAGGGGAGTATGAGGAAGTGCGAAGCACGGGCTGATGCTATAAGGCGGCGCGCACGACTAAACTGCAGAGCCGAGCGAAGGAGACGGCAGCGAGAGAGCACGCGCCAGCCGACCCACGGAGGTCTGGCCGTTTTTAAGTGCAAAGCACTTTCACTGATGATGATGATCTGTCTTCCGAACTCGTTCCAAAGAACCCGCAACGCGTTCAACTTGTTGGCGGCGTTGCGCACGCCCGAGATGGGGCTCAGGTTGTTGTCGAACCACAGTCGATCGCACACCGCGCAGCTATATCCGAAGCTGCGGTCCAGGAAGTCTCGCTTGAAGCGCGCGTCCGGCCAATCGAATTCGAGGGCCCGTGCTCGCTCGCGCATCGCGCGTCCCCGCGCCAGATCGGCTTCGGGGTGCTCGGCTCGCTTCGCACGCTTTCGTTCGGCGTCTCGCCGCCGGCCTGCATCACCACAGGCAATGCGCGGGGCGCGCGCAGCCACGGAGCGGAGGGCGGAGCGCGCGCAGTCACGTGGGGCGTGACGTCGCTGCGCCGTTGCTACAGACGCTCCTCTCCTCTGCTCGCGCCGTTGCTATGGGACGGCGGACACAGGGTCGCTTATAAAGTGCATTCGCACTTAAAAGAAAAAATTCGGCAGATCCCACGTACCGTGGAAGTCGATGTTATGCGAAGCGTGCGGCGGATAGGTGAGCTCGCCGTTAGCAGGCTGAAAGACGGTACTCTTCGTGGCCTAGCCGTCTAACACCGCGCGTTTCGGAGCGAGAGGTCGGCCGTTCGATTCCGTGAGTCGAAAAGTATTTCTGAATCATTTTTCTTTGTGGCTTTATATATATATATATATATATATATATATATATATATATACACACGGTGCATTACAACGGCGACGGCAAAAACAAGCCGAGACTGTCCATATAATTGCTCTCGCAATAAAAAACTTCAGAACTCAGACTATGGCGCCTCTTATGGTGCTGATTTTGATTTGTGACGAAAGAGCGCTAGAAACAACTTTGAATAAATTTCACAGCCGTGATAGATGCGTGCCTCGCTTGGCAGTCACTGGAAATCGTATCATTCTTCATTTAATGAATAAATTTTATCAGTCATCGGCAGACATAGCTGTTTGTTCTGTACGCAACAAAGCGTCGAAATAAAAAGTGCTTTTTAAAGGACCTTTCACCAAAAAGTACACGCTGTCGAAAACAACATTCCTTCTAAAAGCGAACAGTAATTTTCACGAGGCGTTTTGTTCATCGGTTATATTGACAATCATCGTGAATGATTTCTGGAAAACTTGTTCTTCGCCATATTGATAGAGTGGAGGTGAGGATGGGTAGTTAACGCGACTACGAAAACACGATAGGATAGCGACGGCATCACGAAAAAAAAAAATCAATATGTGAAATAGGTCAATGGGTGAACGCAGCAAACGTAGTTTTACTGTCCACTACACCAAAAAATTACAAGCTACCCTAATCCTTGACTTAGGTGTCTTGTAGGGGCACTCGCACCTCAGTGTTCTTAGATGTATTCCTTGAGTCAACATTGTAGCGGATCTCAGAGGACACGTATAGAGAAGCGCGTAGTTGAGGACTGCTCCGACAGGTGCCGCAACCAGGGTTACCAATGGTGGCTACTTTTCGCCAAATTGGCGAATTTGAGAGGCCCGCGGCGACCTAAAATTATCAATGGCGACATGGCGAATTTTTGGCGATTTTCGGCTTAGGTCTCCACTGAGTTATGCCTCCTAAGCTCAGTGTCTTCTCAACGAATGAGCGGCAACATTCTGTGCATTTTTTCTTGGTTTTAGACCCACGAGTAGAATGTGCACATTACGCGTCATTCGGTATGTCCGTGCTGTAACTCGTGTGTATCTCCTCAATTCATCTACAGGAGGTACTGGAACGTCCCCCAGCGATTCTAGCAAAATGTAAGTCAGAGGACTGCCTTTCAAGCCGGGAGGGGGCAGTGTTTGACTATCAGTTTATGGCTTTAGGTGCTTTAAGCTTCTCTAAAGTTTAGCTTCTGAAGGGGCTAGACGACGGGTTGGCCGCGTGTTCCGACCATTTGTTCCGCCAAAGCTCCAACTGTTCTGAATAGCTTGGCGACTTATTCGCTGTTGCAGAACCCCAATTCAGCTCGTATAAAGACTGTTTTGGAACAGCGAAGAGAGGCGGATACGCGGCTATTTGTGCAATAAAAAATATTTATTGAGGTGTTTTCCACTTCTCGGTGAGCGTGTGCAATGAAAACAATTGCTATATAACATTTTACATTGTCTACCTGCTCATCAATAACGCATCGGATTGACGCGTGTAGATATAAGTGACTATAAGAAAGGGTCGGTGGCGTCCGGTATCATATTGGTTCACACTGAAAAGGTGTACGACTCACTAACAATCGTTTCCTGTAAGAATTCTGTCGTGTTACATTCAATAAACCTTTTAATCATTTTAATTCATATAAGGGTACGTAAAGCTGTCTGCAAACAACGCTTTCACGGTTTTCGCCCAAGGTTTGCCCCACTTTTACCTTTGAAACGAGCGGACAGGGATGGAACGATATCATGAGCGTTTCATTCATTCAACCTTGCGCCATCACGCACATCTTGCGTCTAGTCGGAGAAGCAGCACCATGTACTCCCATCTTGAAGCGGGCGATACGACTGGCATTGAGAAACGTCACTATAATGTCAGGGTCTTGGACTGTACTGTATTCTACGGGGATTTTTTTACCAGGCATGCCGCATTATCTAGAATGGCGACTTTCTTGGCGAAATTTGTAAAAAAAAAATGGCGACTTTTGGCGACTTTTTGCTCGTCGTTTGGCGACATTTACTCGAAAGTCAGTGGCAACCCTGGCCGCAACGACCCCACCTGCTCAGATGAAAACCGTCTGCTGTTTGAATGAAGTCATTAAATTAATTTTTATAAATATCTTGACAGTTAGTTGTCCCTCATCTTGAGTAAACTTAGGCTTCGATATCACACACATCTAATATAACTCTTAATTTGAACCAGGACGTCGATTTCGTACCAGTTTTATTTTTACAAGACTTATTTCTACGAGTGTCGCTCCTTGCCCGTGCCACTAATACGTAGTAAAGCTTAACAAGATAGGAGCACTTTATTTTTAACATTTGGCAAAAATGCACCCGCCTCTTCATTGAGGCTGTTAACGGCCTCTGTTCTCAGATTTTGTTTTAGAGTAAGCCGCATATGTCGAATGATTTATTTTCTCACCATTCATATACTCCTAACGAAAACGCGAAAATCATTTACGGGTGTATGTTACCGCGTGACGGCTATACCGTGTCTGTATTGTTATTATAACTTTATCTTATTTCTCATCTGTATCTAATGCAAAGCGTCTTGCCGAGTTATTCAAATCAAAGCCCGCTAAATTTGCATATTTCAGAAGAGGTGGTTTATAGCTTGAGTGGCTCGATACGTAGAAAATTCACTGTTGTACACAGACTGTCTCATACAGATACGAAAAGGACTCGCGTCTCAGTTCCCTCGTTGGGCTCCTCCCGTATGCTTTACTTTTCTGGATGTCCCTGAAGCATAAGCACGAGCCGATATTTTCGAAAAAAAAAAGGAGATGACAAAATTACGGGCAGAGAACTTATTAAATTTCGTGCGCGCACGAAGCCAACGGAAGCGGTAGATTCAGATAAGTCCCTCGAGTGCATAAGAAACTCCTAAACTGCTTAAAAGGCAAATCAAGCCCGGAAAGATAAATCTATTAAATTTTCGTGATTGAGACGTTTAGGCGATATTAATTCAAGACTTCCTCCTTGTGCAGGTTCCAAGCGAAAAAAATACAAACAGTAGTAGAAAATACCAATATGTAAAATAGCCGATGGATCGTGCTTTATTCGTGGATTTTCTTTCTCGAAAATTTAAAAGCGGTGAGTCAGCATTTCGCGGTTAATAATTTTTGTTGCTCGTAGACCTTCAAGCGTGAGTTATTCAATGAAATGGGGGAGTGCCCACAGCCCAGCATGTCGCGTAGTAAAATATCCGGGCCTTGCTAATTTGCATAAGGCACGCAGTTTGGGTACTGGACTACATCTGATTTTAGTAAGAATCATTCAGGTAAGCTGAATACGTTCTTTTGGTTTTAATTTTCGTTCCGTGCACTCTCTTTGGCAAGTAGCAAAATAGAAAAATAAAAAAAAATGGCGTGTAGGTGTAAGCCAGAGTATATTATTCAGGGATCTGCGCTTTAAGTAAACGACCTATTTAAGAGTATCGCGTAGTGAGCAGTCGTTAAGAAGCGCCAGTTGACCCTTAGTTCCTTTTGTTTTAAAGAGAAAGTTTTCGTTAGCCTGCCCATATTAAATGGCAAACGCAGTTTGTCCGCAAGAAATTGCGAAGCTTCTTATTTTGTTACCCGCTTTTCTTCTTCCCCTCGCATTGCAGTTACCTAGCCTTATCATAACATTTTGCTGGTAATGTCTCTTATAGCGTGGTATATGGGCTTTATGAATCTATTAAGTGCGGAGCACTTTAGGGGCCCGGACTGTCGTATGCTGTCGTCGTTTCATGTAGCTTGGCGCAACGCTGGCAAAACCCCGTATAGCATAGCCATCTGTAGCATATTGAGCGCGCGCTCGCGCCAAGGAGAAGTCTTCTTCCTCCTGTTCTTCGAACGCCTTGATGATGATATCAAGTGAGGAGCACTTTGGGGGCCCGGGCTGTCGTATGCTGTCGTATGCTGTCGTCGCTTGGCGTAACGCAGGCAAAACTACGTATAAAAACAGAAAAAAAGAGGAAGTAAGCTAGAAATAGAAAGTGAGAGAGAGAGAACATGAAAAATAGGAATAAAAGTAGAAATAAATAGAAATAAAGAGAGAAAAAAAGACGAAAAAAAACGGGAAAAGAGAGAAAGAAAGCAAGGGAAGAGGAAAGAAAGAGAAAACCGAAGAGAAACAAAGAAGGCTGCCCAATTTACTTTAACCGCCGGCTTCTTGGCCAATCCCCCGTTGTGGGTGTGAGCCAAATGCAAGGAACAAGTAAGCAAGCACGCAAGTAAGCAAGCACGCAAGTAAGCAAGCAAGCAAGCTCCGCACTTCCTTCAGGCTCGGGGCCCCTAGTGCGAAGCTGCCTTCACTTTTTTGTAAATCTTTTTGTTAGCACCTGTTTGCGTTTAGCCTCTTTTCTGTGACGTACCCTTGTGATCATTGTCCTCCTGGTTACCCGTTTCGTCACTACACGATTCGTGTGCCCTTTCAAATCGGGCGAGGAATGAGCCATAAGTGAAAGACTTTTACGGATCAAGTTGAGTCCCTTATTTCTCGTCTCTGTGAAAATGTAAGGGGGCGCGTTCTTGTTCCGGCCACGCGCGGGCGCACCAAACTCTTTTGGTCCTGCGGTTGTTTTTCCTTCGACGCGGGTTATAGCCCACTGGGCGGCGTGGCAACGCTGCCGTCTTTCGCTTGTTAGGCTTAATTGCTTAACGCGTTTACGTTTGCAAATGTCTCCTGTCTTCGTGGGCGACATTTGCAGGCCGCAAGAGCACGAGGCGGGAGACTGAGCAAGCATAAGGAGGGAGAGGGAAAGAAGAAAGAAGGGTTTGAGTGACATTTGTACTTTTCTTTCTTTCTTTCGTCTTTTTTTTAATAAAACGCGTGACGCTTCATTGTTCTGATAGTGACTGAAATAAAGCTCGGGGATGAATCAAACTGTCGCTTTTAAAACATGTCACGGGATTGCAAATCCTTGGGCTTTGTTCTGACGCTGGTTCGCGTGGTAAAATGCGGGATTAGAAATGCGATCGAAACGGCAGAGCATGTACGGAGACACATTTATTCGCGCTCGTGTTGTGTACTATGCGCGTGTTTTTTGCGCGTCTTTTTTCGTGTTCAGACAGCGCGTCTCAAGCATCAACTATGCACAACCAGCTAGCCCCTACTCTGGCTCATCGAGCATGTTGTGTGGAATAACATCATGGAAGTCTTAATCTAAAAGAGTGTGTTAGTCAATCGCCCGTTCTAAGGGCACGTGCTGTCTGACGCCTGCGGGCAAAAGTACATGCTCTGCATCCGCAGTATTGTTCGTGATTGGTTGGTTGGTTGTTCCTGAATAATCAGGCGCAACCCAATCTGGGGACCGGCCGTGAATCGGGTGATGCCTTGCTTTAGAAAGTAAATAGCTTTAGAAGAGAAATTCATTAGGAAACAACTTCTTAATGATGCTAGAGAGCGGTGCTAACTCCCCCAAGGATAATACTCTTCTTTTATTGCGATAGCAGTTACACGGACCCTCAAGGCGCTTTTCTGCCGCCGCCGTCATGTTCTGTGTAAAGTCCAAATCTGTAACATCGCTCCGCGCGTCGTTCTACGTGCGAGTGAAAACTTGCGAAGGCTGCAGGCGGGCGCGGTTTAAAAAGGGATGAAACGCGCCGTCCGGCTCACTCGGGTAAAGAAGCATGAAGGGGCGCTGGTGGGGGGACTGCCTCACTCAGGCAGCAACTGGGAACATTGATGAAACGTGTGCGGTCGCGCGCGCTATCTCGACACATATCAGTAGACGGCTCATACCTTTGTACGTGGCGGGCCCTCACCGCTAACTTCGCGTTGAAGCGACAGAGCGCACGAAAACCATCTCGCTCGCCGGAGCGGCCGTATTCTAATACGCTAGTGTTTTGTAGAGTTACGCCAGATCGGATCCTTACTTCGTACAACATTCCACTTTGTTGCTATTGCATTCATCGCTTCGCCCCTGCGGCGAAACTGCAACTTTTTTTTTTCAGACTGGCCTTGTTCGCGAAGTTCCAGCTTCATCTAAATGTTGTATTCGTAACTCATCTTTTTATCCTTGTCAGACTTTTGATGTTGTACACGCTATATAGCGAAACTCCTCAGCCCTTTCGGTTAGAACGCGAAGTTACAGCAGTTCTCACATTGCGCTGCTCAGCGAGTTCCACCAACCTAATTTGTCTCCGACGTAGATAAATGGTTTCCTGCTTCCGAAAGGCCATGCTTCAACTCGACAAAAGCAGTACCACATCGTTAACATAGTCCTCGTCAAACGCGAGACCGTACTATGGTCTCCAGTGCTCGTGTTCTGAGGGCGTGTGATGTTAAGCGTATTGGTGTGCCTTACCCCTATTTCTTTACTTTCTTTATTCAGTTTTTTATATGTTATTCAACGGGTCACCGTTCCTGTATTGGATAGGAGTTTGCGTAGGACAACTAAACGTAGCTTTCCGTTGATATGGGCTAACATTTGGTAAAGTGGCTTTCACTGTACACGTCTTTATTTTCGTAGAGCCGTGGTCGTCGTGGCCGTCAGTACCATAATCCAACTTCACGCCATGTGACAGAAAAACAAACAGAAAAACTGTTGTCTCCCTTGAAGTGAAGCGTAGTCAGCATAAAGTTGCGGAAACCACTGTGCTATCACGCATTTTTTAAATGAACATTATTGCAAATTCAATTTTTTTTTTCACTTCGCGGAATATATGAAGTACTCAAGTGCGAAGGTTTTCCGCGCGCGCTCGTGGTTAATACTCAGACAAACAGGCACACGCAAAGCACGGAGACACATATATACAGACTGCCGCGACTGAGTTTCGCGAAGGCCACTTGCAGGTGCGTCTCACTTTAGAGAACAGCGGATTTCGTAGAATGTAGGATTTGGCATCTATATTTCGCGTCCTAATTCTCAAGGCCTTAAAAGCCACTTAGTATAATAAGTAATTGTTGCCACTGTTGAGGCACTCTGACGCAGGCCTAAACATATGCGGAAGGTCTGGGCCTGAACATTTTGTAGCATGCGTCGAGTTGTCTTCCTTGCGTTAGTTAATGTAGGCAAACTGCAGCGCAGGAAACCGAGAAAAAGCACCCTGTACAGTTGCAACATAGCGCTGGGCGACATTCCCCAAGTCTTTCCAGCGAGAAACTTGACGAGGTGTTTTTTGTAACAAATTTGGGCAATTTTTTTCTTTATTGCACACATGTTTTTCGGCTTTCCAACAAACGCAAAAAAGTCACAGTTTCACCGCAAGGGCGAAGCAATGAATGCGATAGCAACAAATTGTAGTGTTGCACGAAGTGAGCCTGGTAGCTAACTGTTTTGTATCCGATCTCGCGTAACTACAAAACGCTGGTGTAAGAAAATACGGCCGCTCCAGGGAGCGATGCTCTCCGCATGGTCACTTCGCGTTGAGAGCGCAGCCCGTAGAAGGGTATACGAGCCGCCCGCTGTGATGGCTTTCGAGATAGCGCGCGCGACCTCGCCCTTAGATTCAAAGTTCAAAGTTGCTCCTTGCGCGGCACTCCCTCCCCCCTTCCCCCCCCCGCACGTCTTCGCGTCTTTTAGGGCTCGTTAAAGACGGGCGTGGCGTTTCCTGTCTGTCTCGACGGCAGGCCTCCCGAGCGGGGTGATGTTATCGCATGCACCCTCCGAGCGACGGAAATGGGCCGGCTCGTTTGAACTCTGCTTCGGCCGCGTTCGTCGCACCCACTCGCGAGCTTTTAACCGCGGTAGAACATACAATGCGCGGGGGGATCTTGTCAATTTGGACTTCATGCCGGAAGGACATAACGGCCACGGCGACGGCAGCGGCGACGGCGAAAACCCGCCGAGACTGTCCATATAAGTGCTATCGCAATAAAAAGAAATACTTCATTAAAGGCAGCCTTACAAGACTTCGTCATTAGAAACAAACCAGCGGGGCGCGTAGACCACACGGTAGCGATCGCGTCAGTAGATTTTGAATCTGCGGGCAGAAAGAAGGGCTAATTCTTTAACATATCCCTAGACTAGGTCTCACAAATCTCATGATTTCTGGCATCTGAGGCCGAATTCCCAAAACCTCTCTTTCATAAGGGCGTTTTGAAATCGAGCAAGCAGCTTCGCTAATGACATGTCCCGCATTGCTATTGGCTTGAATATTCTCTCACGAAAATTTTTCGCGTAAGACATTTTTGCGAATACGGGCCGTGGGGCCAACTTGCATACGGAGCTGGATGTATTTTAAATTCTTGTGCTTTACGTGTCATAAACATGGCATGATTATTAGACACGTGGTAGCGAATGGATGGCCCCGCATTAATGTTGACTTCCCGGAGTTATTTAAGCGCACCGAAATGTAAATACGCGGGTGCACTTACATTTGGCCTGCATCGAAATGCAGACGCTGGGGCCTGCGAGCTTAGCGTCAAAACACCTTCCGCTAACCGGTCACGGCTGGCGCGAACGTCTTTAACGCAGTTGACTCGAGGCAATCGTTGTTTCACTGAACTCCTACATCTGTTCTGAGCCTGCGAATTCGAACGTTTAGCACACAAGCTTCTGTACGCTATCCGCAAAGTATATACATACCGAATATTGCGCGTTTGTGGAGAAGCAAATGCAAAATTTGATCAAACGGGTGCGGTCGCGAGCACTGGCGCACGCTATCTCGACGGACATCATTAGACGGTTCGCATACCCTTGTACGCTCTCGCCGCTTACTTCACGTTGAGACAATAGACAGCACGAAAACCACTTCGCTCCGTAGAGCGGTCCTATTCACATTCCCTTATTCTTTTACACCGACCTTTCGTAGAGTTACGCCAAATCGGATAAAAAAGAGTTAGATGTCAGCCTTACCTCGTATGACACTACACTTTGTTGCTACCGAATTTATTGCTTCGCTTTTGCGGTGTGATTTCTTTTTAAATCCGAACTTGGGGCACACATCCTCATCCAGCCGTTTACACGACGGGTGAAACGGTGGAATTGTACAAGCTTCACGAGCATAACGTGCCACAGAAAAAAAAAAACTGTTTAATCGTTGCGATTTGTGAAGAAAGCATCGCAACGTCAAGCATACGAAAGCGTCCAAACTGGGCGTGCTTTCACGAATTTATAGCAAGAGTATTCAATAACAGGTAACCATACGAGTAAATTAAGTCACGTTGTCATCTGTCCAAATGTACCACAGCGACATGGGAGTTACGCCGAGTAAAATTCAGAAACTCGATGAAATCTGAAACTCGATGTGCAATAATATACAAAGAAATACTCAGCCAGCGTTAGTCAACTGCGGCTTTGAAAGTTTGTTTGCAAACGCTTAAGTTGCACCTCTCAGCTTGTTGCCAAGCACCTGTAAGATTCGAAGGGCCGCCTCGGGTTGAGCGAGAAGGTGGACAAAGAAAGAGTCAACCAGTTTCATACAAAAAATGTCATAGAGAAGTTCCGACGTTCGCACCCTCACAATTTCAAAAACCTTTGTTTTGTTTTTTTCTACTGTGTCTCGCAACAGGACTCACGATAAATAAATACATGAATCAAGATAACAAATGAAGTAATCATGCATGTACGGAATAAACAGAAAGCGAATAATGATTTTCGACTGCGAAAAACAACCGTGACAACAGTGAATACAAACGGAGAATAAGACTAGAAAAATAAACTCCGAATGCTAGTGCAGTGCGAACTCGCTGCGAAAAGAAATATTAAAAAAGAAGGCGCGAGGAAAGTCAATGCCGGACTTTGAAAAGCGTTTCTAGCGTTATTCAATTACAGGAAGAAAAGGCGAGGGGCGCATATTATTTCTCTTTCTTTTTTCGACTCACACGTGAACCCGAGTGTTTACTCCGCGCTCGCTCGACGAATGGCCGCTTCCTGTGTCTCTCTGCATCTTTTTTTTCTTGGCCGCGCGTTTCTCGCGTTGTTTGCGACGTTGGCGTTCACACGTTTTTGTTTGCTTAGAACACCATGCTTCTCACGTTGTGTACGACATCAGTTCGGCGCGTCGCTTCTGCATTTTTCTTTCCTCGCGTTTCCTCCTCACCCAACACTGCAACACTCAACCAACGCCACCTAGGAAAATAACTTTCTAGAGGGCGCTGACTCAACTCGCTTTTTCGAAGATCCTTCATACCATCGTACTCCAACATCTCCTTTTCTCCAGTGCCTTCTTAGTTCCCGTTACGCTTGTTTGTTTGTTTCCACGCATTCGAGTACTTCATCGCCTTTTCGCATGAGGAGCTAGGCGACGTTCAAACACAAAACTCTTCCCGCCATCTTCCCTGGAATTCCGGCTGCGTAGATGTCTTGCCGGTGCGAAGATGTTTGCGTAAGATTAAGCGAGACAAAAAAAAAAAAAACACGCCTCTCGTATGGAAAGAAGGCGGTGACAATGGAGGTGACTGTCTTTGGCGAGTTATTCTTTCAGAGTGTCACTACGCGCTGAAGGCTTAGCTTTGGCTAGCGAGCTCTTACACATCATGACTATGTATTCTCGAATCGCATTTCATCGGTGTCTCAGAACCTTTTTGATGTTCTCGCTGTAGCAGCTGCGCATCTGCGTGCCGTGTTGTGTAGCGTCGCTATTTTGTTCATTTATTCCTCTGTTTTTAACACATCGTGCTCCTCTGGTGAAACTATAACTTATAGTTTCACTATAAGTTATAGTTTCACCAGGGGAGCAATAGTTTCGCCGAAAAGGCTGTATTCCAAAGTTTTTATGCTCAACACTGTGAGAAAGTAAACAAACTGATCTTCTATACTTTGGGAGACAGCGCAAGCTCCTGCATATTATGTATTATTTTACTTGTGCGGACGTTAAGGTTGGTATTTTTTTAAAACCGTTTATTATGTTTCACTGTTACGTTCAGAAAAATAATGCTCTGTTGTTTGGTCTCTCATATTCGTTTTGTTATGCACCAGCGGTGGCAGACGCTATGGCGTGCAGCTCTTCGAAAATTTTGCTTCCTGCCTCTCCGGCCTCTAAAGTGTCGTCAATAAATAATGCAGTTTCATGCTTCTTCTTCTCTTGTTTCAATTTCTAGACTGTCTCTTCGGCAGTGAAGCACCTGCTACGCAACATTCGTCATAGGAGTATAGAGACAAAATACGCCCAACTTCTTATTTTTAACTTAGAAGTATACTTGTCGCTGGGCGAGTTGGTTCATCATAACGAGGGAAATTCTAGATGCCTAAAACGCCGCAAGAAGAACGAAGAAGCGCAGGGGGGCGATCGGAGATCTCTGTTCTGCGCCGTTCGTTCGCGTTCGTTCTGATGATCGCACGCGATTGGCTGAAGCCGGACAACTCACGCCACTCTAAGGGGCGTGGCCATTTCTTTTTTTTCCTTGATGTTTTCTTTTTTGGTGACGTCATGCCGCGTCATAACGAGCATGTCGTCTGCTAAAAGTGAACGGAGAGCGAGCCCGTTCGCTCGCGTTCTCTCGAGCGAACAATGGCGTCGCACGGCATGTATTCCGAGTGATGCGGCGGTTGCGGCTGCCGCAACAGCTGATATTGAGAAAATGGCGCTTGTAACGGTGCTTCCTTGCTACGTTGGCGTTTCTCGAAGCAGATGCAGAATGGTAGGAGGTGCGAAATGCGTTTGAAGAGATGAGCGAGTGTGAATTCCGGCGTCGCTTTCGTTTCTCGAAACGTACGGTACGTTGGTTGTGCGACGAACTCGACCCCGTCATCGGGTGCCAACGAGCCAGTGGGATTTCAACAGAGCGGAAGGTGTTGTCTGCGCTGAGATTTTTTGCCAGCGGATGCTTCCAGCGAGCTGTCGGCAGCGAGGAATTCATCGGCCTGTCGCAGTCGTCCGTCAGCGAAACCATCCACGAGGTGGCACACGCCATTACTGTCGTTAGCGGGCAGAAACGGTGGGTGGCCTTTCCCGAGACCACGGACGCGAAGGAGCGAACAAAGGCGGCGTTCGCTCGGCTCGGGCGGATTCCTGGTGTTCTCGGGTGCGTCGATGGCACCCTCATCGCCATCCGAAAGCCCCATGGCCTGAGCCCCGCGGACACGGCGAACTACATGTCGCGGAAGGGGTTCTACGCATTGAACACCATGATCGTGAGTATTATTCATGCATTGTATACGTAGCGAATTGTTTCATTTGTATTGTTTAAATTTTCCGCTTTACTGCGACTGTTGCGACAGAACGTTTGCGGGAGCGATATTTTTTTATCTATCCAGAACGGGAGTGGGTGCCCTTCCGGGCACCTCGGTTAGGATAAGCAATGAAAGCATTCGACGCGGGCTGCACTGTGGTTCAGCGGCCTCCACAGTTCATAAAATCACCGCTACTCGATTGCTATGTGTACACTGAGCCTTGATTCTCGATGTGGATTTGTTGAGAGTAGCCCTCCCAGAATGTGCCGTAGTATATTCGCTGCCCTTTTCTGCGTCCTCATTCTTCATTGTCGTGCTGGTTGTCATGGATAAATTCCTGTGCATTACATACGTATTGCTTCATTACCCTTTTTCAGATGGGAGCTTTTAATGCTGTATGTAGTTTGTGATACATTGGCTTAAACATGCAACAGTAATTGGGTTAAAAGCCTGCTGTGGCCGGAAGCGGGGTTGTCCCAATCAGTAAGCATGCAGACTACTTTTTTGACACTGCCTTGACGAACCCAAGCCCACATGTTAAAGCTTATGGTATAAGTCCTACCTTGTCGACGACTCGTTGATAGCTATGTTTGAATAGTCGGTAAGAGTGCAGACAGATGTAGTTACATTAACATGAGTTTTTCCGAAGTCTTTTATGGGTACAAATTTGGCTGAATTGAATTCTGCAGACATGTGATGCCGACCTCTGGATTCTGGATGTAAATCCATGTTTCCCGGGGTCATGCCATGACTCGTGGGTGTGGCGGACGAGCCCTCTCCGTCGGGACCTGGAAGCCGAACTGCGGCCTGGTGAATGCTTGCTTGGTAAGTGCTGGCAGTGTTTGCAAATTCAAGACGATAATTCCACGCATGCTTATTGCCTTATTTTGATATATTTAAGTTTCAGCCACAGAAACGTCACAATGTCTAGAAAGCTTCATTATGTTATGATCACACGCAGGACGCGAATAGTCAAGTTCATTCGAGAGCTTATGCGAGCACCAGCGATAGCACTGAAAGTTTCGATGACTGCTTTATAAAAGACCACGCGTTCCACCAATAGTCAAATTACCTGAGGACTGTTCACGCCGCTATCAACTTACAGTGCGAATGGCTTGCATGTTGTATTTTCAGTTTTCGGGCACAAGTTCGCCAAAATGAAAAAGTTTAGTCGAACATGCCGACTGCTGCCTTTGTCAACATCACAGCCACGTGACAATATCACTACAGCTGCCATGCTTCTTGTGCAGGAGACTCTGGCTATCCATTAGAACCGTGGCTCCTGACACCAGTGCCCGGACGACCAGCTAGTGGCACCCCTGAGAGCGACTGCAACAAGGCCCACACCGCCATGCGCAATGTTGTGGAGAGGTGCATCGGGGTCCTAAAGAGCAGGTTCCGCTGCTTGCAGCGTTACCGGGCCCTGCTCTACAACCCCGATCGAGCAGGCACCATCATTGCTGCTTGTGCAGCTCTGCACGATATTGCGTTGGCGGCACATGAGCCTGTTCTCGAAGGGCACGATGACGACACCGACGATGTTGAGCTGCTGCCAGCAGCAGCTGACCTACCACCACCACCACAACGGGAGCCAGCAGCAGCGCAACCGCGTAATGAACCTGTTTCGAGGACCACAGGGCCTGCATGCCGAGCACCTACGCAGAGTACGCCGCCGCCTGCAACGACCTCGGCAGCATTGTGTGGTGCGTGTTTGTCTTTGTTCATCGTGTTTGTCACTGGCATGAACAAAAGGCTGTTTTTTTTTACTACACTTCAAATGTTTGCTACACATATCAATGAAACAGGGTTCTCCTATCCATGAATAACCCCCTTGCATAGGTCGGCAAAAAATGTAGAGCTCACCCTGACTCACTCATGAAATATATTTTGCCCTTGGGGCTCACTCGAACTCAGACTTACCAAAATTTTCCTCAAGCGGATTCACTTGGACTCGGGCTCACTAAAACTCACTAATGTATTACACACCTGGACTCGCAGCTCGATCTGAATCTGAGTGAGTCGACTCATGAGCGAGTTTGCCGACCTATGCCACCTTGTCACACGCCATGCTGATGAAATACTTCGACCAGGTTGTAAAATATGGCGCTTCACACTAAGCACAAGTGAGAGCTCAACTGTGAATGGCACATTGTGCCATTCACAGCCAAAGTGGTAACCTGAAAAAGCTGTTTGAATCAGGACAGCAACATGCGGTAGCTTTAGTGCAACAAGAATCGTGCTTGTAAATGAAGTGAACAATATGGGTGGTGTCAGAATTGAAATTTTATTACAAGTATCACGAGCAGTGCACATAAAAAGCAAATAAATACATATCCCTTAAATTTAATGCCAAGGAAAAGAATATAAAAGTACCTTCCTTTTATAATATACAAATGGAGTTATTACAAAGTTCCTGCTGCTCCTCTGCAGCAACACACGCGTCTCGCAGCACGAAAGTCATTGTATTAACATGAAAACAAGGCACAGTCGAACCGGTATTAATCGAACTCGCTAAAAAAATGCAAGCTGTTGGTTTCTGATATGTCTTCCTCTATTATTGATTTCTGTTTGTACCCAATCCTGTAGTCTAAACACTTCTAAGCAACAGAACACGTATTCGTAAACTATTTTTTGGTCTTGGAATATTTCAAAATTGTTGTGCAACCTAGACCATTCACAAACGCTTTTCTTTTTTTCTAGGATGTGTAAAAATCGATAGAAAACGTACAGTGTGCCACAATATTCTACACGTATACACTATAAACATAAAGATACACTACAGTGCACTATGTGCATATACTACAAAATAAATCTACATATATGTACAACTAGTCTTTACAAATCACTGTGCAGGTGGCTTCCGCTGCAATGAGGGCCCGGGCGAGGGTACCAGCGCCTTGCAGTTCGTGGACCACGTCACCGAGAAGCTGAACCTGGCGCAACTTTCCAATGATGCCTGGCCCTGCCGCCTGGTGTTTGCGGCTAGTAACTCCAGCGCCTTGGCCTGCCGGTTGCCCACATCTCGCAGCTGCGGCATGAGCTGGAAACCAAGAAATGTGTTGCCATTATCATCTATAAATTTCCTGCTACCGACTCTTCGCTGGAAGCTTCTGTTCGTGAAGAGATTCAGTGTGTGCAACAATTTCCTCTCTGTTGAAAATCCACTGACCCAACGGCATCCATGAATGGTGCTTGGTTCACCGCACAACCACGCACTTCGTTTGGACAGACCAAAGCGGTGCCGGAATTCATTTTCGCTCATCTCATCAAACGCATCTCACACCTCTAACCACCTCTGCATGAGAAGCAACCAAACAGCCCTTTTCAGGGCTACACAATCGTTTGCCCGGCTTTACGCGATGACTGACACAATCTCCTTCCGAAACCCTAGCTGCTGCAGTATGCAAAACATACAGCAAGCAGGTGTAACACAGGTGCAAACATGTGCATTTGTGTATGATGGCTATGTGTAGAAGTTATATAACGAGCTTGCTTTTTGAACAGTATATTTAGCAATAGCACATTTTCAGTTTCACTTTTGAAGCAATTGACAAAATAGGGAAACATTTCAAGATGTTGAACATTTTTGCAATGCAACTTTTTTGCTACATTTAACCATAACTGCAAGGCAGGACACCTGTTTATTTCTTCTGACAGTTATGCATACAACTAGCTCCTGCAACCGTTTGCCAAATTTTTTTTGCGCAGCTTTTTGTCTTTATGCCCACAGATGTCATCTCTTCACAAACATATGCCTGCACGCATGAGCATCACCTGTGAGCATGTAACACCATCTACAGTTAATCAAAAACATCAGTGAAACTTACGTGTTGGGGCACGGGGATGATCCTGGGCCACATCCTCTTCAGCCACACCATCAGCAGCTGGAGCAGGGCTCACCTGTTATAGTAAGAAGTTTCTTGATTGACACTCTGAGTGCAATAAGAAGTATGGAGTGGAAGTGGACAATAGCAATGTTTTTTTAGAATGTTTCAACAGCGGCATGCTATGACAGACAGACTTCGGAGAGAGGGGTGGAGGGAGGCAAGCCTACTGGCTACGCACCTCACTCGACTCGAGGGTCTGAGAAATGGGTTGGAACACGTAGGGTGCTCTAATGCGCTTCGAAATATAGTTCGCGGCTGTTCTTTCGTCATCACCGCAAATGTGGCTGTTTTGCTTTCTGTTCTGAGCGGCGCAACGTGTTAGCACCTCAGCCAACGCGGCGGCCGGGTGATTCACTCGATATTAGCGAGTTTTAGTATAGCGGATAACAGCAAACGCAAGGATTTAGCGTTAGCGTTAGCGTTGCGTGCTCCTAACTGCGCATGAGCAGAACGTAAACGTAGCCCGAGCTCTTACGTACGAACGCTATTTCTGGAATATAGCGTTCAACGCTAACGCACGCAAGAGATCCCGTACGTAGGGCAAGATGGCGGTGCCTGTTGAAGCGAGAGCCGTCCACTTCGAATCTTTGTAGCCGTCGTCCTGCATTATTAAACTTATTCATTCCCTAATAATGTTCGTATTTCATTTAGATTTGAGTAATGAGGCTTCGCCAACCGTGTACCGCCGATAAAATGGCTCCGTTTTTGAGATACAAAGTGGATTTGCGCTGCAGAAGGCTTAGCAAGATTTGTTCGCAAGGTTCGCTCACGTTTTCTGTAGCAGCGCAGAGATGGCGACGCTGTCTTTAGTCGCCTCTTTCCAAGATACGGCCACAAGTCAAGCAGATACATGTCAGGCGTCGCTTCCCTTCATGCCTTTCGCGGCAGTGCATGAATGTGACGCGTGATGCGTCCCAGCTTAAAAAAGGCCAGGTAATAGGGGCCTTGAAGAATTCTCGAACGCGGCATGTCGACAGAAACCAGTGTCAGAACTCAACACTTCTGCAAACGCGACATGGAGACGCAACAGTGGTGACTTTGGATCAGCTCGACTTGGTGGCGCTTTTGTGGATTCGACGGTGCATTTAGTGTTTTTATGTCTAGATGGCGCCGTATGTGCTCGCGTTAGCGTTAGCGGGAATGCCTTCCGCTCTACTAAAAGACCACCAGTTGGCACGCAGCGCGTTCCGTTTTAGCGTTAGCGTTGAGACGCACGCTAACGCTAACGTAAGCGTTTCCCGCTATACTAAAACTCGCTATTGTTTGAAAAAGTAAAACTGACAGCGCGTAATGGCTCGAAGCAAATGGGCACACTAGTTCGCAGCATGCAAGTAACAATGATATTCTAAGACAGTGCTTACCGATTCAGATCACCCGAACTCTGGGCCTCGCGTACTGTCGACCCGCGCGGTACCTGTCAAGCACGACGCGGCCGCGGTAACCCGTAATCTGGCCGCCTCCGGTGCCGCTGTAAAGCACAAGCGGGACGTGTAAGATGACCGACCACAATACAATTGTGCTCGCACTCACCTCTGCTTCTCTCGGAGTTTGGCAAGGCTGTGGTGTTACGCGCAGGGACTTCGTTCAAAAGCGCTACCAGCTCCTGCCACATGTCGTCCCGGTCCTCCCTCGTGAACGACGGCTCCAGCGGGCACGACAGCATCGCGATCTGTGGGTGCTCTTTCACAAAAGCCAGCAGAAGCTCCTTTTGACTACAGTGTAGTTATATTTTGACGATCCGACACCCGAGAACCAACGCAGACGTTGCGATGGGACGACATTTTGAAACTGCGTGACTGCGTCAGCCGCTACTTTTCTCTTTTTTTTTTTCGCGTGCGCGACACCATCTAGCGACGACGTCAAAAAAAAACTAACATTATTAAATATCATTACTAGGGGTGTGCGAATATCAGATTTTTCGAATACGAATCGAATACGAATATCCACCTTCGAATATCGAATCGAATATCGAATATCAAAGGAAAAATGCCTCCACAGTAACAATATTTTATTTAACATGTAGCTATTTGAAAAAAAAAAAGCATTAACAGCCTGACTGTCAACATAACATACACTGCTATCTCCAGAACACAATGTCCAGGCTAGCACAATGCACATCACAACACAAGCAACTATCATGGCACAATGAAAGTAATGACTAGATGTTATCACGAAGAAATATGAGTTGCTCCACATGATCAGGCAGCAGGCGCTCCCTTCTAACAGAGACAACCCCCTCTGCCACTGAAAAGGCACGCTCGCTTTGAACAGAAGTGGCTGGTATAGGGAGGTACATGGGGCAAAGCTTTGCCAGACTGGGGTATCTGAAGGTGCCTACAGTCCGCCACCAGTCACATGGGTCACTGTATTTCTTCAGAAGTGGTCCCGAATAGTGAATGAGTGGTAGTGCGGCACGTTACGGCCGCATGATATTGAAAATGTACGGTTACATGATCGCCAACAGCGCTGCACGTCGGAGATGCACCAGCAATAAATCATACGTATTGGGGCGCTCGTCGCAGGCAGATATCGTGTGTTTCTGTGGACGTTTTGTGAACGAACGAAACGTTCTGCGCGATCCGCTGAATAAGTTAGACGACAGACCGTTTTCCGAAGAGAAGATCCTCGGATCGTGGCCCTACGCATCGCAGGCCAGCAAAGCGACGCGAGCATTACTGCTGTTTTTAAAATCGACCGGCTTAAACGACCGCTTGTGGGCATTCAATGGACAGGTGCATATGTACCCTGACAGTGCCTTCTTCCCTCTTCTTTCTTTCTTTTATTCCCTTCATCCCTTCCCCCCAGCGTAGGGTAGCAAACCGGACGCGCGTCTGGTTAACCTCCCTGCCTTTTCTTCATTTCCTTCCTCCTCCTCCTCCTCTGTGCCTCCGTGTACTTACGATGTGTATCGCTCCTCTCGGCAACGTTTTTAGCTATACGAACGCAGCAGAAATGTGGAAGACGAGTTATTTTATGCATGATAATCGAATCGCGTATTCGAATTTTTCGAATATTCGAAGTTATCAAATATTCGAAACTTTTCGAATACATGATTTTCGAATCGAATACGAATATTTCGAATGTAATATTCGACGAATATTCGAAACTTTCGAATATTCGCACACCCCTAATCATTACTCAAAGCTGTTGCCGTTTGAAAGAGTGTTTGAGCTTGAGAAGCAAAAACAATAATTTTCTGTAAAGTAGTTATATTTATTAAAAGGCGAGAAACGCTTCACGGTCCCCGTGCAGACGTCACAGGATGCGCGTCTACTTCCGGAAAGCTCTCCGCTTCACGATTGGCTGTCCTCTTCCTCTCGGCGGTTCTCGGCGGGAGAGCTGCGCTAGCTGCGCCTCCTCTCTTTTTTGTGACGTAGGCACCGCAGAACGAACGCGAACGAACAGAGATCTCCGATCGCCCCCCAGGGAAGGAAGCGTCACTTGCAACTGATTTATTCTCAGAAGAAACGCAGAAAAAATTGGGAGACGCTTAAGCTTCGCCTTTAAGAGTTGAACGCGATAGCAATATCCTGCCCCTAGTGTGCACTTCGAACACTACGAGCGTTTAACAGAATGCGCGCAATAAGGTGTGTGCCTTATGTAATGGGTAGCATGCTTTAAACCAGGAGCAATTATGCGCGAGAACCTTTTTCGAAGCTGCGATGCACCCACTACGTGGTCTTAAGGGAATACGCGCAGTAATGTGTGTGCCTTTTGTAATGGGTGATTGTCTTTAAACCGCCAAGTCGTTATGATATTGACGTGGTGTGACGCCCGATGGTAATGTACGCTTGTACCACGCAATATTACTGCCATATTACATCTCGTACTGTGACACCTGTATAAAGGACGCGTATTTTTGGGAAGCATCAAAGTTACTTTCAGCGTAGCTCTAAGCAGAGGCGTGGCTGTGTGGTAGAACACCTGCTTGCCACGCAGACGGCCTGGGTTCGATTCTCACTCGGACCCAACATTTTTATTATTTATTTTATTTGCAGCTTTTTCGATTTTTCGGTCACGGACAAGATGATGATTTTTCGCTCACAACCAACGGTGCCGACGCCGACGGCGGAATTTCTGCGATACGAGCTCTTTAACGCTATCGCGTTAATATACATGCCACACCACATATGCGCACACCGCACTGCATCACCTAGTCACTACACATAAAAAAACACGAGGTCAATAGAAAGGCATATCTAATGAAGCAACGACGAGCAAAATTGGAACTCAGACATGCGCAATACCACTGATGTGTCACTTAACACAAGTCACCTTTCTTTACCCAAAAAGCTTCCATTAATTCCCGGGCCAGAGCATCTGGGCTTTTGGCAAGAACAGAAACGCTTGAAAACCTCGCCTCACAAAAACAGGAATGGCAATGTGCAGGCACTGTGCGGGCAATGTGCACTTGCTACAATAGACTGAAAACACCGCAGTCCGGATTAATTTAGGCTTGAAATTCCGGACAGCGTTATAACTAAACGCTGCTGCATGCGATACGTTGGCGCAGCAAAGCACGAAAAAAAAACAACGACGGAACTTTACACAACTGAACAAGAACAACAAGCCACACGAGAAAATTTATACCGGCGTGACAAGTGTTAGGCGAACTTTTCTTAGGTCATCATTCCTATGATCACATAATATTTCTGCAAGTGTTGGCGCTAGCTGGAATGTATGGTGTCTCGTTTTTATTTCTTTAATGTTAATCGTGGTATCGAGTTGTTAATTTTATGTAGGTGACGTAACTGGCTCTGCTCTTCAGAAGCCGAATAGGACTACACTGCGCCTCCATATTCATTGTTAATCATCCAAATTATTTCTTTCCGGATTAGAGCGCTTTCTTCACGCAATAATAAAAATAACAGATGCATGAAAGCGCACGCGCCGTCATGCCAAGGTTGAAAATTCGAATCCCGTGAATGCCATTTCATCAGCTTGGAGCTGTAACCTATAGGCTATTTTATGGACCGGTTTCTGTGCCGCCATACTGGGCTGTTAACTTTGCCGTTTCGTATCTTTAACAACTACGTTGCCTTGTGAAGCATTTTGTGATAATGAAAATCCTGGCTTTGATAACTATGTATCTTCCTGTTTTTAACTGTACAACTCAAGCTCTCAGGCTGTTTCACGTTGTATTTGATTTGCATTTTCTAGTTGCGCTTTGCATTTACTTGCTGCCATTTTAGTTTGTTCAATTGTTATCGTGTGTTCTACTGCCTTAACATGTTTTTTGCTTGAACTTTCGTTTTACTGAAGCTACATTGTGAATTACTTTTTATTATGCCCCCCTGCTTGGTCTTTGGACCGCAGTATTCTGTAAATAAAATAAAAATAAATAAACTAAACGTACAGTGCTACGGTAGACGCATGCGCATGAAAATCGCTGATTGGACTGCTGCATTCCACGTTTCATTAACTTGTTAATTGCACGTCACGACATACAAAAGTAGGAGAAGATTCGTTCAACAGCTCAAGAAGGCGGCCCCCATGTGTCGAATGAAAAATCAAATCGTGTATAATCATCTAGAAATTTCAGAGATGCGCCGCCAAGCAATACTACCATCTTCTCGTAGAAGACGAAAGTTTCGATTACAGTTAGAAGGGAGTGAGAAAGAAAGAGAGAGAGAGAGAAATCCATCTAACAAGTTTCCGGCAGTATATAGCTCGGTGCATGCGTCGCTTGCCACTTATACGTCAATGCCGACGCACCTGTTGCCGCGCTTCCTGCTGGACCCCCGGCGCCCCATTTCCCGAGATTCCATCCATCACTCAGCGCGCCACCGTGGCTCGCAGGCATCGTCGTTTCTTGTGGCAGGCACTTCCCTCGAGAGCCGTGCGCCTGTGGATGCAGGCCGCACTTAAACCCAGGCCTGCATTTCTTGAGAGTGTTGATGCGTAAGGCCGCGCCTACGCGAGTTCTGTTTACACGGCGGCGCCTGTAATCGCGTATACGGAAGAAGCTGCGGTGTTAGAATTAAAGTGTTTAGCTCAAGTTAAAGGGCCCCTAAACAACGTCTGAAAATACGACGAAGAACGAGCGCGTTATTCTCTCCTCGCGTTTCTCGTCTTTCCGGCACGATTCGTGACGCCATCAGTCTCTTCACGTGACGTCATGAGGAAATAAGCTTTCGATTGGTGCATATGCGAGGAATATCAGTGGTGAATTGTCTCGAACACTGATTTGCCATAGAGTCATAAGCCCATCCTGCCTTGTCTCGCATGACTATCGTGCGCGATCAACTGGTTTCACTTCATTTTGTGCGTTTTCGACTGCACAAGCGGAGGTAACAGCGTGTAGCCGGAAAGCGCGAAATCCCGACAGGCTCACCAACTAGTGCTGACATTTTCCGCGCGTTTTCTGAAGAAATAAGTGGCGAGGAGGAACGCCTGTAGGAAGGGTAGTGAAGGCGAGAAAGAAACCACTCTCTCGTCTTCGAACTCACAGTGCTATAGGGCTCTCTAAGGCTCTTTTGCAATAAATTGATCTTTATGCGGAAGAAGAGCCCAAGGACAAACCACGGTAATGCATATCCTTACAAAGGACAACGCGGGGCGACTGCAGTAGTACGATGACGACGAGATTAGAGCACTATAGGATATCGATGATGGCACGATGGCGATGGCATGACCACGAAGCCATGGCTAATGTATGAGGACTACTCAATTTCAGATACTAAACATCAATAATGGAATAATGATCAAAACCCGTTTGCTTCTGCTTGCACTCGAAGACGCACTCAGAGTTTCGTATAGTATGCATGTACTACACGAAACTTTACAAACGCGAGGCTTCACACATGCTCAGTTTGTAAGCGGCGAGGCAATTTCTCCCTCGCGCGCACCACGTCATTTGAGTCAACAGGACCTAGTTTATGCGGTGTTGTCTGAGAGCGCCATAGTCGGAGGCGCTCACCGATGACGCGATGTGCGTGATAGCAAAATAACCACGCCGCTAACGTACTGCGCACATACCGAGCCTCGTGTTGGCGTCCGTAAGCGTCGCTGATAGCACCGTGCGGCACGCACTCCGGCGTTCTCGAGAAGCGTCATCAAGGTGTAGGAGGAGGAAGGAAATGAAGGAAAGGCAGGGAGGTTAACCAGACGCGCGTCCGGTTTGCTACCCTACGCTGGGGGGAAGGGATGAAGGGATTAAAAGAAAGAAAGAAGAGGGAAGAAGGCACTGTCAGGGTACATATGCACCTGTCCATTGAATGCCTACAAGCGGTCGTTTAAGCCGGTCGATTTTAAAAACAGCAGTAATGCTCGCGTCGCTTTGCTGGCCTGCGATGCGTAGGGCCACGATCCGAGGATCTTCTCTTCGGAAAACGGTCTGTCGTCTAACTTGTTCAGCGCATCGCGCAGAACGTTTCGTTCGTTCACAAAACGTCCACAGAAACACAGTAGATGTTCTATCGTTTCGTTGCTATTGCACGAGTCACATTTTGAGGTGTCTGCCATTCCTATGCGAAAAGAGTACGCCTTCGTGAAAGCTACTCCTAACCACAGGCGGCACAGTAAAGTTGCATCACGGCGGGAGAGGTGCGATGGAACTTGGAGCTTCCTCGATGGGTCTAGTTCATGCAGGCGACGGTTCCAGACACTGGGGTCACTCAACCAAGTTTGCGTCATGGTGTCAGCGAACGAGCGTAGACCCTTTGCAGCATCTGTCCTCGACAAGGGTATTGGGGTTGTCTGCACTCGCATTTGCCTATATATCCTTGCAGCTACTTGGTGGTTCCAAGCTCCCTAAGACAGCTGCACTTGGAAAGCGTGGGTAGCGAAGAAATCTTCACTTTGACGCAAGTAGGATAGCACATGATACGCATCTTTGAAGCGAAAGGACACCTAACAATCAAATAGACGAGCGAGAGATAGAAGCATATGTGGCAAGGCCGTAATTAGCGACTCTTGCACCACAAGGACATAATTTAGATGCCTCAGGCGAGGATGACAAGCAGAGTTTGTTTGCCTGTTTTCTCCCTTTTTTTTGTCTATGGCGAAGCTGTGTCGATGAGAAACGGGCAAGAAGGTTGCACGTTCCCGTATGAATTCGCCTAACACGACTCGAAGGCGAAAGCCATCCTCTTCATCTTATTTTTCTTCTCAATCCATTGTATTGATCCCGCCACCACCCCAAAAGCAGTGCCTCCGGGATCGGCGCTCCTTTGCCCAAGCGGTGATGCCACGGGATGACGTAATCATGGGTGACGTCATGATGACATCATGATGATTTCGGAATGACGTCACAAACTTTGCCGACCGTCGAAGTCACGATGGCGTCGCATAGTGACGCCATCGCATTATGATATTTTGATTCACTTCGTGTTGGCGCAGACTCCGCCGTTCGTCACTTCTCGCGTTTGATGATGCATCTAAGGCTTTCGCCTTAAAACGACGATGGCCTGATGAAGGTGGTGATGGCGACGTTGGCAGCGTATCAAAAGATGATGGAACGCAACGAACCCCTTTAATAAATGTAGTTTTTACGTCACTGCTGTCGCAGTGAAAGCATGCATGGCAGATATGTATACATGACAGAAGAGATAGTAACGTAAGCGCAGGATAGAAGGGTTCCTGTACGAGTGCGGGTTCATTGCATTTTCCCGCATTGACATGCACCAAATAAGTATGCAGCTGTATTTCCGTTCGCTGTCACCATCGCTTACTTGGTCTTCCAGCTGGCATAATTAGAACCACGACGACGACACGAGCTCACCCGTAGAGAGTACTCTATCACCGGTTCGAAAGTTCCTGCGCCGACCGCGTACATAACCTACTGCTGGCGCGCTCCGTTATTGCGTACTTACGCTATCGCAGGCGACGCCATTTTCGTGCTGCGTTATTTCACTTACTCAAGCGGCAATCCTAGCGGCGTCTCGAGCTCGCAGTGGTTCATAATCCACCATAGAGTTTCCTAAAATTAACTGGAGGGGACTCTGGCGCTGCGATCGTTCAGCTACCGTGGGAATGATGGGTAGTACACAAAAATTTGCCTAGTCTTCGTGCTTGCGGCTTCAAACGTACCTGTGGCTTTGTTTATTGCTGTGTTTTGGCGTTCGTTTCGGATAAAAGAATAGACCGTCGTGAACTTGGTGACCAGGTTTGATTTGGTGAGCCTAAAAAAGTTAAAGTGGTGAAGTGGAACTGCTGACTTTTGCTGAACATTGTTTTGCGACAAAGCGGATGCAGGTGACGCGCAGCCAAACGGAGCCGAAAGAACGAAGTTTAGACAAATTTGTGTACTACCCATCATTCCCATGCTGGCTGAAGCGTCATGCGTTGCAGCTCCCATAGACACTAGCGCCAGAGTTTCCTCTAGTAAGTATTGTAGGAAACTCTATGTAATCCACCACTCGTGGCCTCCGCGATTAGATACCGCCGTGTGCCATTGCGCGCTGCCAAAACTGATCGCGGAGGCCACGCACCAATATGCTAATTTTGACATTCGCACATACAAAGGACATCTCCAGACGACTCTATTAGAAGGAATATCGCAGGAGCCCTCAAGTTGTGACTGTCATCTTATCAAAATCATTAAATAGAAAAATATGTATTAGGTGCCCCTTCTCCAGTACTAATATACATGGCTGCTGGCAAAAGCGTGTATCTCATTTTTCGCCCTTAGCAGTAGTGCGTTTGTCTTAAACGGACACTAAAGAGCAAAACAATTTTTCTCGTATTAGTAAACTACTCTTTCACGATACCAAAAACAAAAGACGCTTAGTTAGCGAGAAATCACACAAAAAGACGACGCGGGTGGCGACGCCACCTTGAAGTTTCCGCACCATTCGCCCTGACGTCACATATTTTGACGGCGCCTATAGGGCCTACGTAGTTCCTAAGCGGTAAAAATTAAGTACACTGTCCTCTGAGGGGCCATAGAGTTAACATACCTAGTTTGTGGAAATTTTGTTGAGCCAAAGGCGCAAAAATACGATAAATACACTTTTAAATACGTGACGTCACGCATGGAGATTTTGGCGCGAAATTTAAAAATGAATCTTTATACTTCATTTTCTTCTTTATTAAGACACCTATGATGGTGAAATTGACGACATTATAGTTCTCAAAGTGCAATTTATCCAACTAGACGGATTCATTGTTTCTCTTTAGTGCCCCTTTAAGCAAGGTACTTTGACCACGATGGCCACTTCTGCATACAAACATTTGCACGTTACGATTATGCCAGGGAAGCGAGAAAGCTGCCACAAAATGCCGAGGTTGGCGTGAACGGCAAATGGAGCGTAGGTGCGCTTCTCCAACGCAGCAGGTCTATGTATGCGCCAAAGGAAGCAACTTAGTAAATCGATTCTGCGCGACTAAAATGATTTCGTAGTGTCACGCATATTATGGTGCTCGACTTCAAAAGCAATAAAACCTCAACCCCGGCAGACCACGAACGTCAAGAAAAATAAATAAAATATCCCTCTTACTTCGGTTGCGAAGGAGAACGAGAAGACGTATAGGGACCAAAGGGCGCGTTCCCATTAGAGGACGCGTCGTGCATTCGCTCGCGCACAACAGCAAGAAGTGCAATCGAATAAAAAGGCCGGAGATGCGCGCATACCACGCGCGCGTGCCACTGGTTTTTCGCAACGGACGCGCTCGTGTCTTTCTTTATTTTTTGGGTATTTCTCTCCTACTTCTCAGCATCGTGCAACACAGGACGCCAAGCGTCCATACCGCCGCGTCGTCGCTTCAAGAAGAACGTTTCTTTTTTTCCTGCCCCTCTGAACCCCGTCGCTTCCAGCGCCTGCGGCTATTCGACAACGACGACATCGTCGGTCTGCTGCGCGCGCTAGGCGCGAGTGCGCAGTTCCCCAAAACTACCGCGGACACCACCGCTTTCCCCGAAGCAGCTCGCGGAACGCTAGCGCGGCGAAATAGCGCTTATGAATCCAATTTGGGTTTCGCCTTGGCCTCCTCCCCACCCACCCGTCCGTGTTTGCTTATAATTCTTTTTCCCACTCGTCGGTCCAACATTTCGAGTTGTTGCTTCGGACGCAGCCGAGCCGGCGACGAGCGAGCGAAGCGCGACGCTGTCCGGGGAGGGTGCGAACGAAGCGAGGCGCGCGTCGTGCTGCTGCCCGGGCGTCGCGTCGCGCGAGAACCACGTAATTAGATTGGGACCACGAACCGGTGGCCGAGACCCTTCCTCCCTCACTCCCGCGCGCCCTTCCCTCCCCCGGCTTTCGTCCTCGCCCGAAGACGAGCGGCGGCGATGGCGAGGCGCGTCTTGAAGCTGCCTTCCCGGGGCGCCCACCAAACTATCGCCCGTTCCATCTTATTTTGATCGCGTGCCAGTTCACTCGAGCGAACGCCCGTTTCCTCCTCGCTCTTTTCCACGCAATGCCTCGCGCGGTGTGACGGACTCTGCAGCCTTCCTCCTCTCCACGCTGCTTTGCTCGGGGCGTTCGCGTCGCTGTGTGCGGTGCGCGACGTCGTCGTCGTCGCCTGGTGCGCGCCCGCTTGCTTGCTTTCCGCGATTGCTTCTTGGAGGAAGAACCGGGGAAGCAAGAAAACGCGGGTTGCAGCATCATCGCTGTATATGGGGGGGGGGGGGGGGACGAGGAATATACACCTCCCCTTTCCACCGCCCGCTGGCAGGGAGGACCAGATTCCGCGAAAGTGGATGGCGCGTGTCACTTGGCGCGTGCGCTAAAGAGGAAGGAGGGAGTGCGCAGCGCCCAGCGTGATGGAAGAGGCTCGAGAGGAAGAGGAGGCGCGAGATTCGATGCACGTCGGAGTGTTTGGAAATGTGCTTGTAAGTGAGAGAGGGGGGACGCGGCGCGCTGCAGCATCGGGGCTTGTCTTCTTGACGTCTGTGTGTACACCCCCCTCCTGCACCACCACACCTCCTTTCTTGGCCCACCGCTTGGCGACTCCCGTCAGCGTGGGACGCCCTGCATTTCATAGTAGCGACACCTTTTTATTCTCCTCTCCCGTTTGTCCCATATCCGGGCCAGCAGGTTTGATAGGCTTATCACATCATATTACACCTCCTCATCCCCGCTCCCTCTTTTTATTCCCGGGTCAAACGCTTTAATGACTTAATTTGTTATCTTTCCTTTTTTTTTTTTTGTCCCTCGAAAAGAGCGTTCACTGGACCAAGTACTTTTTTCTTTAACAATCCTCCCGCTCGACTAAGCGTGGGGAATGATGAGGACGGTGCTCGGATTTCCTGCTGCCTCGAGGTTTCTTTTTTTCCTTGTGTGAGTGTGAGTGGGTGAGGGCGCTGAGGGAAGAGGCGTGATAACGTGTGTGACTCGAGCGCAGGCGTGTTGACACTCAAACTTGCTCTTCGATGCCCATCTCGTTATTTTACTCGAGCGCCTCTTTCCCCCATCTCACGTGTGAGTGGAGCGGTGCTTGGAGAAATGTAGCGTTATCGTGGAAAGGGTTAATGGTTAGCGGTTGCGCGCCCAGTGCGCGAGGCGCTGCCAGCGCCCTGCTTAAATTGAGAGTGGCGTCGTCTTTTGCCTTCTTGGTTATAGTTTCTTTTTGCTCCTTGCTCTATCTTCCTTTTTTGTACCTATTGTGTTGAGACGATCAGGATTGTCATTTTGAAAGAACGCAGGTTGAGTGAAGGCCGGTCTCCCAGAAGGGTTACAGTGTTTCCACCTGTCTTAGTGCATAAGTCAAGCGTCATTGCCCACGAAAATACGCGCAGATAAATTACACCAGTCACCAGAAAGTGACTTGTCACGCGAATGAGAGCACCAATTTCAGCGGAGCAGGAGCGTTATGAAATACGTATCAGTATAATAATCTTTATTTTTATTGTCCACCTCCACTGACGACTATGAGTGTTCTGCTGGTAACTCTTGTGCGATTATGAAGTACTTAAGTAATTATTTGTTGAAGCTGCTTCGCTGACATGCACGCCTAAATGAAAAGGTAAATAAAGCAAATCCGGTGAAAATAATGCTTTTAACAATCTCAAAAGAAGTAGAAAAAAGCCGGGCGTAGCTGGCACTAGTGGTGCAAGGCTAGCACAGTAAAGCTGATCGGTTCCTGGCTGGTCTGGCCATACGAAGTGATGCCAAGTTATACAAAATGATGCAAACGGATGCTAAGTTATACGAAGTAATGTCAAGTGATGACAAGTTCCAGTCGAGTCCAGGACAGTAGCCTGTCGCCGTTTCGGCCGTACTAAGTGGTGAACTACATTAAACGATTTGAGCCCAGCAGTCTCGATGACAGCGCGCCGCGATTCCCGGTAAACAGCTTCTTCATCGGCAGGGCGGAGCTGTTTCGGTCTCCCCATGTCTGCGTCTGGCGCGCCGCCGCCACGCGCCGGCTTTAAACGGGACGAAGGAGCGCATGCGCAATTGGAACGTCACGTCACGTCTGGCGCGACCGAGTGGTTGTGCGCACTGTCCAGGTCCTGGCGGGCTGGTGCTACTGGTGCTGGAGCTGCGTATGGGCTAGCGAAGCAGGCGCACAGCTGTGCCTCCGATTGCGATAGTCGGATACAACTTTAGAAGACTGCGGCATTTCCTCCTCAAAGGCGGATGCATACAAGCCTGCAGCAATGGGCACGCAGCTCCGGACTGACGTCATGCGCCGGAAGGCCGGGGACCCCGCTTCGGAGAACATTGCCGAGTGCATGAGCGAGACTATTTCTTTAGTAGCGCAGACGACCTGCTACCGCGCTTCGGTCGTCTAGGCGGGACCTCTCCGGATTTCTTAAGTTGTATCCGACCATAGGCAACGCGCGGTGACGGCGTCCCAGCGCCTAGTTTTTTGTCCACGTCGGACAGATTACGGCCGGGTTCAACAGCTCCTATCTTAAAGAAAAACTCAAAGTTCCCTTACGCGTTCACCTGAGACGACTCGAAGGCGAAAGCCATTTTCTTTTTCTTCTCAGTCGATGTATTGATCCTGCCCCCACCACCTTTGGAAAGCTTTCTGCACCTAACGTAGTTTTGCACTGCCTCCAAGATCGGGGGCACTCACCGGGTTTTGCATTGCCTCCGTGATCGGATCACCATTGGCCAAATTACGATGTCATGTGATGACGTCAGCATGTGACGTTACGTCACAGTGACGTCATGATGACACCACAAATTTTGGCGATCTGTGACGTCCCAAGGTGACGTCCTCACGTGATAATTATTTTTTGCTTCACTCGTCCGCGACGCCGCGGGACGCCGACGGTCAAATTTCGCGTTTGATGAGGCACTTAAGGCTTTCGCCTTAAAAAAATACGCTAGGCATGCACGGAACACGCAGCACGGTCACAGCGTAAGCTGGCGAAGCAGCCTTCATAGATGCCACCGTAAACTCTATTAGGGCGCATGCAAGTACGGTTGCGAGGTTCCCGCGGGGCAATTGCGATGTTGCTAAGCACCCACTACGTGGTCCCAAGACAGTATGAGCACCTGCGTAGCTGTACACTTTGTTGCTGCCGTGGTGAATGATGATGAGGATGGTGACAAATTATTGCTGAACCCTTTGTAATGGGTTGGAAGATTTGAACCAACCACTCCTTGCGCAGTTCACGTGGTGTTGCGCCTTTTACGATTCAACTCTTTTGCCACGCAATATTACATCTGTCAACGTGTTTCTTCGACATACGTGACAATACTTTGTGGCAGCTGCTTCGCTGACTCGCGCGCCTAAATCAAAATGTAAATATTCAAAGTTCGGAGAACTTAATACCTTCAACAATCGCAAAAGCATAAAAAATCACAGCATATCCACGGAGTGAATGATGGTGAGTGGGCGAAGCTGCGGAGGTTCATCGGTAAACCGTGAATTCTGCCCAGTACATCATCACCGACGTGAGATCGGGCGCGTTTATACTAAAGGTTCGATGACTTATGACGACTTGCAGCTCACTTTAATTTTACATGTACGCTGTGAATTTTCATTGTTTAGAAAACCATTGCTTTAGAAAACATCTGGCGTCTTTCGTTAAGCAGCTGGCGTCTTTTCGTTTTGCTTTAGAAACATCTGGCGTTCTTTCGTTTTGCTTTTACAAAACATCTGGCGTCTTTCGTTGGTTTATTTCGTCAATCAACGGCGTTTTGAACAAAATTTTTATTGTTTAATCACGCACAGGAGAAATCTCACCAGGCACTACCTTGGAGGTAAACAATGGCTGCTAATGGGAATGAGAGACAGAAGAAGTCGGCTTTTAGCTAACACTTACACTTCTACTTCTACTAACGTTTCCTACTGGAACATGCCAATGGCTGCTAATTTGGAATGAGAGACAGAGGAATTCGGCTTTTAGTTAACGCGCACGCTGCGAATTTTTTATTGTTCAACAACGCACAGGAAGAATCTCCCACCGGCACCACCTTGGAGGTCAAAGCGTAAGACTGGTTACGCACTACGACTACCACGACTACGACTACGAGGGACGAACGGGTGCCGCCTTAAGGAGCTTCGCCCCTAATAATAATATTAATATCTGGGGTTTAACGTCCCAAAACCACGATATGATTATGAGGGACGCCGTAGTAGAGGGCTCCGGCAATTTCGACATTTTATTGCGATAGCAATTATATGGACAGACTCGGCTGGATTTTGCCATCGCCGTCACCGCCGTCATACACCGTATATGTATAAGTATGTATATATATATCAAAGTCCCAAAGAAAAATAATTCAGATAAATGCGTCCGAAGCGCGGAATCGAACCAGCGACCTCTCGTTCCGCAGCGCGTGACGCTAACCACTACGCCAGAAAGCGCAGATCCTTCAGGTAGCTAACGGCGAGCGTTATATGCACACCTTTTGCCGCTGGAAGGACTCAGAGACCGGCAGGCGCTTATAAGCGTTTCCTCATTACCAGAGAGATGGCGCGAGGAACGCGACGGGCGGATTTAAAAGTCGTCGGCGAGCTTGCTCGCTTCTTATATTTGCGCAGGGAGAACCTTGCCCTTCCGCTGTCTGCTCGCGCGGTTTTCTTGTGGTGAGGGGAAGAGGGATGTTTCGAGATTTCACCGTGATGTCCGCGCTCATTTTACGGAGTGTACGAAAGTTACTCGAGCTCAAGGGACGCCGCTAAACGAACAAACAGAAGATGAGCACAAACTATCAAGTGTCACAGCTCGACACTTGAAGCACGCTAGTTTCCTTCGCTGCTTCGGCCGCCTTTGCAACAGAAGCGCTGTTCAAACTGAGAGTATCCATTGGCGAGCCTCACTTCGTATAGTATAAGTTTCTTGCTATCGCATTCATTGCTTCGCACTTGCGGCGAAACTGACTTTTTTTTAACTTGCACCTAAATCTAAATACACGGGCCTCAAGCATTTTCGCCTCCATCGAAAATGCGGCCGCGATTCGATCCCGCGATGAAAAAGAGAAAAATAAATCTTAAGAAAGCCGGGAGGTGTGTAAGAAAGAAAGAAGGATTGAAGGAAAGGAACAATGATGAATGAATGAATGAATGAATGAATGAATGAATGAATGAATGAATGAATGAATGAATGAATGAATGAATGAATGAATGAATGTGGCCGTGGTCTAACGATCTTTTTGCTCAAAAATCACCTTTATATCTAGGTCTTAAACACGATTCTCTGCAGAACAGCACTGGTTATCGCACCGAGAAAGTACGCAGAGGAGTTGCTCAATAGCTTCCTCAGAGCAGTGACTGCTGGTCATCTTAGTAGTGGTATTAATTGTGCGTAGTTTGTATCGAAGATTCCTGCATGGTGCGTAACCTTCTAAATAAGGGGAGCTATTCTTTGAAGGCGTACGACGTCTCTAAGATTAGCGGCTCGTCGATATACGACACGTGGGGTTTCAGGAATAATCTTATTCTCTCGCTTTGAAGGAATAATGCATGACGTTTCCGGAGAATATGATTTGCGCATGGCGTCGATGCCGAAATGTGAGGGTTAACTTAGTCTTAGAACAACAGAAAGCTGAGCTACTAGGTAGCGATTCATGACAAAAGACGGTAGGTGTGCAAACACGGATACGAGGGAGTAGTCAGGATAACACAAGAGCTGGTGTTTGTGCTGTCCTGACTTCTCGCTTGTGTCCTTGTTTGCAGCACGCCTACCATCCTTGATGACGAAGCTTAGTCTGCGATTCCGAGAGCACTGATATGTAGTTGTACGTCACCATGTATGGCAATCACGTCATTAGTATTTGCCTTGCGTGTTCGCATTCCGTGTAAGTCAGATCGCGTTTGCGTATTACAGTCATGCTTTGTTAGCAAGCGTTGTAATTAGAATCCCCTTTGAAAACCGGAGACTGCCGTCATGCGATATTGTACAGAGTTCGCACCTAAATAAAGAAACCTTCAGTTCTAAGTGTGCAAATAAAGCGCGACAGAATAGAAGTAGAGGATCACTTCTTTTTACTGCAGTCACTGTGATAAGAAGTACGCCGGTAGCTAGTTGGGCGGGTCGGTACGTCCATCTTTACACACACCGCGAAGAGAATAACAACGACACTTGAAGAAGAAACGGCGAAGCACAAGCGGTGTGTTTCGTCGTTTCTTCTTCTGGTGTCTATACTACTTACTTCGCACTGTGTGTAAAGGTGCATTGCGATAATAACTGGGTCCTTTTTTTTACACATGCGACGGAGGCGCTTTCTTTTAAACGTTCCACAATAAAACTTGCCAGTGGAGGCGAGCCAAGGAGTCCGAGACAGAAACTTAGTTCACGTGCACATTGGAATCCGCGACTCTCCAGCGGCGAGCGTAAAACTCTAGCGAGCGCGGCGGCTTCTCTGCGCGATGGCACGAGGTTTCGTCCCCGTCTCGTTCGGCAGAATAATTTGCTCGTTAAGGAACTGTCCTGGCGAGTTCTTTGCCCAGACTCCGTTCAAAGGTAGAATGAAAGGACGAGTAAAAAGATAAGAAAAAGAATACGGTTAAGTCTATACGCGTCCTTAACAAGAAGCGTGCGCAAGCCGGAGGTTCCCCGAGTGCCCGCGCCAGTACCGCTCGCGATTTGCCGACACGAGCCAATAAGGAGGGGGCACAAAAGGCGGAGAAGAAGCCAAAGGTCTTTCAAAGACAGAGGGCAGCGCCAGAAAACGAGAATAAAGAAAAGAAACGAATTGAAAGACACTAGTTCATCGAATGAATACTTAACAATGGGCCAGGCAGCATATACGAAAATGAGGACTGAGTAAAAGAGGAGTAAGAATGATGGGAGGGGGTGGAGAGGGAAAGAGTGGGTGGGGGGGGGGGGGGGGAAGAGGCATCGCCAGAGAGGTACTTCTCTGATTGATGACACAATTTTAATCATGTTCGGTGCGTCCTCTTTGTCTTTCAGATTAGAAGCCGCCGACGCTTCTGTCATGGCGTTGGCTCTTTCCTCTGTCTCCTGCTCTCGTTTATCTTTTTATTCTTACGTCTCCCCCGATATTTCTCTCATTTAGCGCTCCGCACTGACGAGACACTTAGTTGGCCCAGCCTCGGGGGACACTTCGGCCTTGCGCGAGATTCCACCCTTTTAGCGTGACGTCGGGCGCCCTTTATTCAGGTTAGATTTTTTATTTCGTTCCCTAGTAAATTTATTGATATTTGACCGACATTTCGAAGCTGACGCGTACCTTTTTTTTCCTTTGAGCGAGTTTAATTTAGGCGACACGTGTTTCTATAGGAAGTTCAGAAAGGCCTCGTAATGAGCCATAAAAAACAACGTCAAGGCACGTTCTTTTTCGTTTAGCAATTATTTCTAGGCCACGCTGTAGCGTTTGTTCTTTTACAGGAGGAATGCCACGGATTACTTTGCGTGCCTGAAAATGTCTCCTGCGCGCTTGACACGAAGCGTCTGCGTGCCAGATGTAGGGGGCTGTCTATAGCGCAGCCCCGAGCATTATTAAAACGTGTCTCGAAATGCTGCACTCAAAAGAAAATAAAAAAGAAAAGCAGAATCGTTGGAGGAAGCTGCCAAATGCTGGTGAAGTGTTGTCTCAGAAAACCTTATAAATAAGTAAGGCTCTTCATGCAAATGTTGTGCAGAATTTTGAAAACTTTTGCATTAGTGAGTGAGAAAAACAAACTCAAAATGAAGATCCAAAATTCGCGAGACCAAATGCTGGAACTATGTCACGATAAACACTCGGAACACGTGCAGGTGGCTCTTTTCGACTTAAAAAAAAAAACAAAGAAAAACGTCTTTGTGCTTTCCGGCATGGTAGAAGTCTTACGAGAACTATCTTACGAGAGAACACAGAAAAGGGTTTGCTGCGTTGCCGTAGAGTTAAGGATACGATACGTCCAAGGAAGAACTGGCTCGGGCTTCTGGCGAGAAGTATTCGAAAAAAGAGCCTAATCCAAGAATAGTTAAACGTAGGACATTACGAGAGGCTTATTGCAGAGACCCTCGCAACCGCCTGAAGTATCACCTCTGAGATGGGCTTAGAAGGTTCACCTTTAGCTCTTTTACCTACGAATGAAGATGAAAGTTCTTAAAAAATAATTTCCTGTATAAGCTGTGTGACGTGGTTTATTGACGCGTCTTCAGGGAATGTCAACAAGCGTCTAGAGTATGGCGTCGGAGAGCGGCGGGCGTCAAGCAGCCAAAATCCGGGCAAGCGCGAGCTGGAGTCCCCTGCTACTCTTGACACTGCGGCTTGCTTGCCTGCTAGCTTGCTCGTGTGTTTCTTCGTCGTCCTCTCTTCACTACATTGGCCCCCGGGGAATAGCGGAGCCATCCTGGCGACTTAAGGCGTTGACAAGATAGCGGGGTCATAATATGGCTTGATCCGAGACACGTGGACGATTTCTCGGCCGCGACGGCGCAAGTCGTCAGATGGTGTCAAGGGCTCGACCTCGTAATTGACGGGAGAAGTCTGAGCAAGAATGCGGTAGGGGCCGTGGTATCGGGCTAGTAACTTGGAGGAAAGTCCAGGAGTGTTCGGCGGTACCCAAAGCCAGACGAGAGCACCTGTCTTGAAAGCAGCAAGAGGTCCGTCGTCGTCGCGCCTAAGCTTCTGGCGACCTTGGTCTTCTGTCGTAAATGAACGGGCCAACTGTCGGCAATCTTCTGCGTACCTGGCAAACTCGGAAATTGGGCTGTACTCACATGCGTCCGGAGTGTAAGGAAGCATGGTGTCCAGCATGCAGGATGGCTCTCGTCCGTATAAAAGAAAGAACGGTGAGAATCCTGTGGTGGCTTGCGTAGCAGTGTTGTACGCGTATGTCACGAAAGGAAGAACGGTGTCCCAGTTGGTCTGGTCGGATGCCGTGTACATCGTCAGCATATCCCCGAGAGTGCGATTAAATCTTTCGGTTAGGCCATTGGTTTGTGGATGATATGCGGTCGTCATGCGGTGAACGATATTGCACTGAACGAGCAATGCTTCAATAGCTTCGGACAGGAAAACACGTCCTCTGTCGCTCAAAAGTTCGCGCGGGGCGCCGTGGCGCAGGACGAAGTTGCGTAGTATGAAGAACGCAACTTCTCTGGCTGTTGCTGTGGCCAAAGCTGCAGTCTCTGCGTAACGCGTGAGGTGGTCTACGCCGACAATAATCCATCTGTTCCCAGAAGTGGTCGAGGGAAGCGGGCCGTATAAATCAATACCGACGCGGTCAAACGGACGCGCCGGGCACGGGAGAGGCTGAAGTGTACCGGCTGGTCGTTGGGGTGGAGCCTTTCGTCGCTGACAGGCGGTACAAGTGCGGACATACTTGCACACAAATGAATACAGTCCGCGCCAATAGTATCGCTGACGCAGGCGGTTGTAGGTCTTGAGAACGCCGGCGTGAGCGCTTTGCGGGTCGGTGTGAAAAGCGGCGCACATTTCCATGCGCATGTGGCGAGGTATCACAAGGAGCCACCTCCGACCATCAGACGCGTAGTTCCGCCGATAGAGGAGACCATCTCGAATAGCGAAATGGGGCGCTTGGCGACGAAGAGTTCTTGAAGCGGGGTAAGCTGATGGATCAGCCAGAAAGTCGAGCATGTGGCAAACCCACGCATCCTTGCGTTGCTCCAACGACATGCCTGCGACGTCGATTGGCGACAAGGAAGCTGATGGGGAAGCTGTGTCAGATGCTAGCGTTGAGCGGGAGAGCGCATCAGCATCAGAGTGCTTGCGGCCCGATCGGTACACAACACGAATGTCGTACTCTTGCAGCCGAAGCGCCCAACGACCGAGGCGTCCCGACGGATCTTTCAGCGAGGAGAGCCAACATAGAGCATGGTGGTCCGTGACGACGTCGAAAGGGCGGCCATAGAGGTACGGGCGAAACTTAGCCAAAGCCCAAATTATTGCAAGGCATTCCTTCTCAGTAACCGAATAATTGCACTCAGCTTTCTTGAGAGTTCGACTCGCGTAAGCGACGACGTATTCTTCGTATCCCGGTTTCTTTTGAGCCAGTACTGCACCAAGGCCGACGCCGCTGGCGTCAGTATGGATTTCCGTTGGCGCATCAGGGTCAAAGTGCCGAAGTATTGGAGGCGATGTCAGTAAGCGCCGCAGCGTTTCGAAAGATGTGTCGCACTCTCTTGACCAAGCAGACAGGCCATTAGAAGTTGTCAAAATATTGGTAAGAGGGGCGATGATGGAAGCAAAGTCGCGGACAAATCGGCGAAAATAGGAACACAGCCCAATGAAACTTCGAAGCGTCTTCATGCAAGTGGGCTTGGGGTATTCGGCAACGGCCCGGAGTTTCGCTGGGTCCGGAAGAACGCCTTCCTTGCAGACGACGTGACCTAGTATCGTCAACTGGCGCGCCGCAAAATGACACTTTTTGATGTTGAGTTGAAGACCAGCTGAGGTGAGGCACGTCAAAATCTCACGCAGGCGGACAAGGTTAGTAGGGAAATCCCTAGAAAAGACTACGATGTCGTCGAGGTAGCAAAGGCAGGTGTTCCACTTGTAGCCGCGAAGGATGTTGTCCATCATTCGTTCGAAGGTAGCGGGGGCGTTGCACAATCCGAACGGCATGACGTTAAACTCGTAGAGTCCATCAGGAGTGACGAAAGCAGTCTTCGCACGATCAGTGACATCCATCGGTACTTGCCAATAACCCGAGCATAGATCTAAAGACGAGAAATATTCTGCCCCTTGTAAGCAATCGAGAGCGTCATCGATGCGTGGCAACGGGTACACATCCTTTCGAGTAATCTTATTGAGGCGGCGATAGTCAACGCAGAACCTTATTGATCCATCCTTCTTGCGCACAAGTACGACAGGAGAGGACCAGGGGCTCTGGGACGGCTGTATCACTGCGCGTTTAAGCATGTCGTCGACTTGTTCGTTGATAATTTGCCGTTCTGCCGCGGAAACTCGATAGGGTCGTTGGCGTAAGGGAGCATGTGAACCGGTGTCGATGTGGTGTGTGACGCTCGTGGTGCGGCCCAAGGTTGGCTGGGCACAATCGAAGGACGAGCGGAAGTCTTGCAGAAGGGTGAGGAGTTGGCTGCGATGCGATGGCGGTAGATCGTCGGCGATTGAAGGTCGGAAATTATCTGGGGCTGAAGAGTTCGGAACAGGTGACGTCATGGCGTTCAGCTGAAGGTGGTGTTGGTCCTCAGAGAAGTCCAGGGAACGCAAGAGGTCGACGTCTTGTACGTGCCCCAAAGATTCCCCGCGAAGCAAGGTAACGGCGGACGTCAGCGAGTTGGCAACGAGCATTATCGTAGCGCCAGAATTAATCGATAGTACTGCAAAGGGCAGTCGTAAGCCGCGACGACGTAGAAATACGTCCGACGGGGCAAAGAGTGCTGTTCCGTCTGGTGCGGTCGTACAGGTCAGTGCTACAAGGGTCCACGTGTTTGGGGGTATACCTGTGTCCTCAGCGACGACTAGTTTGTGGGGAGGGTCCGACGAAAGAGAGGTCTGCAGCGGCATAAGAGCTACTTCTGCACGAGAACAGTCTATGATGGCGCTATGACTCGATAGGAAGTCCCAACCGAGAATAATGTCGTGGGAGCAGGACGGTAGCACAAAGAACTCGATCACGTAAAGTGCACCTTGTATGGTGACTCGCACAGTGCAGACAGCTGACGGCGCAATGCACTGTGAGCTGGCAGTACGGAGCATTAGTCCTGATAGCGACGTCGTCAACTTCTTTATCTTGCGGCACAGTGTCTCAGAGATGACGGAAACGGTGGCCCCTGTGTCAATTATGATGTAAGCCTCGCACAAATATATTTACGGCCAGTATTGTGAATATTTAAAATACCCTAGGGCTTTATTTTCGCGAATAAACTCTTCGTTACTGTACGTAGTTAGGTAGGATTCAAGGCAGTGCAAATGTAGAGTATAGCTATGAGATTACGCTTAATTAAATGCACAGCGCAAATGAGACAAAGATAAAAATAAACAACTCACGTGACATATGCAGATGTTGGGAGCAGTACACCTCCGGGGGCGCATTTCACTTGGATATGTAAATTATGTTGTTTTTAGAATAAATGGATCAAATTTGAAGCGAATAAAATGGTAATAGTTAGAAAGGTACCTTAGCATGGACACAAGCTTAGACATAGCAGAGTTATAAATTCGGCAGATCCCAAGCCTTGTGGCAATCGGTTTGGTGCTGTCATGGTCGCCTCCTTGAATTGGTGTAGATCAAAAATGGCGTGGGAGGGTAGGAGGATTTGACGAATATGACTTTCGGGTCACGACATGAATAACGGAAAAATCCTGTCGCTACGTCGTCAAACCCTTTTCTCCATACACGTGTGGCACATACCCGTTTACCACGGGCCACGGTGTACGCGGGTATTCGCCACAGGTGCTTGATGGTTTATATCTACCCAGGAACGGCGAGAACATAGGTAATTTAAATGCGTGAGCGCTAAGAAAAACCGACATCGGCAACGTTGACCCAAGAATGCAAAGAATAAAAATTAGGATCCCAGCAGGAATCGAACCCAAGCATTCTGCGAGGCAGTCAGGTATTCTACCACAGAGCCATGCCAGGTCTATAAACTGGCTTGGAAAAACAGCCTATGCAGGCCTAATTTCGGTGCAACGACAATTGTAGTTGTGGTGTGGCTACCTAATTTTACAAGCAAGCAATAAAAACTACAAACGCACTCCTACGATACAGGCGTCATATCAGAACGTCTGTGGTTTCAGTTTTGGCTCCGCTTTTACACCAGTCTAATAAACATTGCATTTGTATTCCTATGATTCAGCAAGCTATATTGAAGCATTACTCGACCCCGGAGGAATGCACTAACGAAGGTTACGTATGATATTCACATGATTGCACCTTAAAATGCGCTTAGTTTCGAAAATACTGACGTATGTACTCTAACGTGAGGGCTGACGTTACGTCGCACCTTGAGTTATCCTTTATACGCCAGTGTTGTCGACGTGCCTTGTAAGCCCACAATGTGCACACAGCTACTACACTTACAAAAACACGTCGATCCACCTCGTAATGCTTGGCTAAAATCCTGAAGATACAGCATCGAAGTACTCGCTGACTGCTTCGCACTAAACCGATTTCCACAACACGTGGAATCTGCCGAATTTTATTCTTTGCAATAATCGGGTCCGCTCTTCCGTTGTCGGCTTTTCTTTTTTCTTAACGCTCTCGCATTTAAATTACCACTGTCTGCTCTCGCCGTTCCTGAGTAGATATAAAGTGTCAATCGCCTGCGGCTAATACCCGTATATACCACGGCCCGTGGTAAACAGGTATAAGCCATAGGTGTCTGGAGGAAATGATTCGACGACGTACGCGACAGTATTTTCACGTTATTCATGTGATGACCAGACAGCCATATTCGTTAAACCCTCTTACCCTCTCATGCCAATTTAGGTCTACACCAAGTTAAGAAGGCGATCACGAGAGCAACCAGACGTAGGCGGCTAGATAGATAGATGCTAAGATGCTAAGATAGATGCTAAGGTTCGCTAAGAAGTGATTCGCAATTAAAAGCGCACACACTAGACTTGAGCAGCAAAGGTGAGCCAATGCGTTGAATTATGCCCAACGTTTCTGCCCTACTGAAAATTTTCTTTTCAGTGGATAATTGGGCATGATTCCATAATTTCTCCAAGGGGGAAACAATCACTCACTTCAGGGCCTTACGTTGCAAGCTACAATAATAAACATTAATTAATGAAGGAGTATACTGCGGAACGCGCCAAATGTTTCGTCATACCTGGCAGGGCATCACCTAATTTGCATAGCTCTGTTTCGCAATATTTCCTCATAGTAATAGCAGACCTGCTCCCCTACTTTTTATCATCAGAGTGTCACGTTTATGTGTATAGATGAGTTCGGTGTTATTATCTTATCGCTAACAGCTTAAAACCGCTCACAAATACGTTTTGTCACAAACGCCGGTTGAGTCATCTGCGCTATCCGTTGAGAGTCAAGTCTGATATACACAAATCGGACTCATCCGATGTCCTCGGTATCTGAGTTACCTATAGTTAATAATGCGTGCGCTAAGCTTTCTTTTCGTTCACTCAGTCTTGTTCATTATTGCCGGAATGTTGTATTATCTTTCCGCGTGTTGTGATGCCCACGCGCGTGCCTCTAAAGAAAGACGCAACCCTCCCTACTGTTCCACTCGAAACACGTGTACCTGATTATGTCCATGCATCAGATAGCAATATAGCTTCAATGTCACGCGTGCTGCGTTTTCCTAAAGTTTATATAGAGTCTCTCAGAGGCTATCCGTGTAATCTAAATTGAGCACCACTATTGTTGAGCGCATGCGTGTGCGTTCTCAAAGTTGGAGGCTCGCGAGGTCGGGCAACATTACAGCAGGTCATATTGAAATCTGATATAAAAGAAAGAAAAATGGATTCCGCAGATGCGCACTCCTCGAAAGTTTACAATTTAATACGCGTGTTTGCGCCCGTGCGTCCCTTCTCCGGTTGTGCTAAACTTGGGAGCCGTACAGATTTCAATATCTGAAGGATTAGACTAGCCGAGCGCGAAATCCTCTGCCAATTTGGCGTTCAGCCGCGTACCGCCGGCATTGTCTGGACAACGGGGATGGGACAACTGTCCGAAGGTGCTGTGGAGGGAACTCGATATTGGAATCGCTCCGTCTATCTGCATTTAGGGTCTCGGCCGCTAATCCGGAGATCTTACAAGACGGGCGTGACCCCGGTCGCCCTTTTGAGACGAGCACGAGCTGGGACCGGAGGCAAACGAAGCTATTTTCTGTACGGAACACCTAATCAACTGCGCGTTCAAAGCTACGAATGATAAGGCTACTGGAAAAGCTTTGCTCAGGAGCAGGTAAACATGCCTTTTTTAAAAGGGAGTTCATAACATTTTAATTAGTACATAACGTTCAACGTTTTTTTTTTTGTTGCATCTTGGAAAAAATGGCTGATTTCGTTAGTACCAATTGCGTATGTATCAAGAACTAGGCGACCGAGATATCATGGACAGCGAATAAGTCCGACTTTCTTTTTTTAATATCAGGCTTGACATTCAGCGGTGCATTGTTAGCGCAGCTGACTCAACGTACCTTTGTGACAAAACGTATGCTTGAATGTCTTTAAGCTGTTGACGACAATAAGACGAAAGTGAAATGTGTCTTCAGAGAAATCATGACAGCGTTATTGGGAGTTCATAGAGAAATGCTTGAATTTGCGCAGTATTTATATAATGTGTAAAGTGGAAGGAGATCCGACGCGTACTTTTGGATTCTACACGAAGCGAAGCGCCTTTGGATCTTCTTATTTCAATCAATTCTCCTGCGGATGCCAGAACAGTAGCATGCACGCCACAAAAACAAGTGTCTCCGTGCTAGGAATAGGGGAGGAGATACAGACGCGTTGGTGGCTTACTGGAAAGGAAATAACGTAGCTAGGTTGTGGGTTCGATCCGAGCAGTCGTGGAAGCATTCCGAGAGAGCGCATAAAATTCCGCGTGCCTTGCTTAGTGCGCGCGTTGAAGAATCCAAGGTTGGCAAGTAAATCTAGAGCCCTTTATCGGGCGTTCCTCACATCCAACTTTGCACTTAGTGTAAGTGAAAATCTACAGTTCTTGATTTATACTATGGGGTTACTGAAGGCCTGCAGCCAGGAATTTTTTTTGGAGGGGGGCGGGGGGGTGCCCACTTGCAGGAGGCCTTGTCTGTTTTAGAAACACATCTATTTTCATTATTTATTTTCGGTAAAACACCCACCTCCATCAGATTTTCGAAATGGGGGGGGGGGGGGGGCTAGCCTCCCCCCTTCCATCTGGTTACAGGTCTGGGTTACTGGTATCGTAGCTGCATGTATCAATCACGTAGTATTTCAATCCACAAGCGCGGGCAATGACACTGTTTTCTTAAACGCAACCTTATTATATACCAATTATACACAGCTAGTATGTGGCCTCGCACGACATCAAACTTGTAAAACACCGCCACCCACAAAAAGTTCCATTCACGATCGACTAGTTCAGGGCCACCGCGGAATAAAGAGAAGTGATAGTTGAATGAACAAATAAATAAGAATCGTTACGCATACCACATGAGACAGCAGATAGGAGAGAATAGCCCACTCCGCAGACTTATGCGCCATTATAAGGTTTTAAGTAAATTAATCTTAGAGTGGTACGAAAGTGCACGTAGGAATTCTGATAATGCACTTAATGCAGTGTTATTGTATGAGCGAGCAGTTCGGCGAGCAACATCATAATTGCCGCAACGCGAACTTCGCGATTGAATAAAAGATGTGCCGAGTGGGCGAGTAGTGCGAAGGCTTCGTGGAAGGTCAGCCAGCTATATGACGACAAATCCTGGAACAGCACTTGAAGCGGCCAGAAATTTCCTAGCGTCCACACTTGAGCGGGCGCGCTAATGGAGTGCTTCGAGGAGATTTAAGCGAAATGATCAGTTGGCGAGTGCTTGCTTCACAGACTACTCCAGGGCTGATGAATTGAAGCGCCAGCGAGTTAAGATGCTAGAGCAAGGACCCACATTGATGTGGGGCGCTGGCGGTGCACGGTTGAAAGCAAACACTACACAAATCCTTCTTTCGAATAAAGCCACGCTGTGAAGTATATGCCCAAGGAGCGGTACCCGTACAGTGAGGCTTCCAACTCCCATTTAATATGCCGTAATCCGGACAGAGCTCAGTGTGTGTAACTGGGACTCAATGATTGCTTCCAGAAATTTCATTACAAGTTCGCTTTACTGAACGTTATGTGCAACCACCGCTTTCGTAGCTTACTAGAACTTTAATAAATCAGTTATATACACAATATAAAGAGAACATAAGCAGGACTGATGTAGGAACATGCTCAATGAGTCAGTCCGAATATTGGTTCCGCCATTTCTGTTCATATATTTTGTAGGAGATGTTGGGGCGTTCATTGGCGCTGACGACTCCTCTTCGCATGGCAGTAGAACTAAAGATGCTGCAATGATTTAAAAGATCGGAAACCGAAGGAGGAAGTCAAATATCGCAAATTATTTACACAGTTTGCCACGCGAGTAAACTGGGGCATACAAGACAGTAACGGGACAATAACTAGCTCTCACAGTTGTTTAAGCAGGCGGGATTGCACAAAATAGTCTGAAATTAAGGACATTACGTGTACGCAGATCTACATAAGAAAACGCGCGATGACAGTAAAATAACACATGAACAACATAGATATTAGAAGTGAGATACGGGCACAAACTACATGGCATTCAGATTCAGAAAAGCAACCGTAACCCCAACCGCGATAGTTCAGTAAGGGACTAACACGTCGATAGTAACCGCGATGATATTTACACCCAAGCACGCTTGTGCAAAGTGATCAAGAAGGCGAAATATATAATTACCGGCGAATCTTAAAGGGCTTCTCGCTCGTCGCCATTAGCGATTTTTATTAATCACTCGAAGTTGTAACGTGCCACAGGGGGAGAGGGTTGCCAAAGAAATGCTTCAAATCAATTACATTTGGGACATGTTAGAAGAGACTGAACTTATTGTTACGATGCCTCTAAAAGGCGAGTTTAATCGCCAAAGCGAACACTTCGTTACGCTGCCTCGGACAGCCTTTGGAAGCGTTGCACGTCCCGACTACTGGAGGTGAGGGAGCGCGTCATGTTCACGTGACAAGCCGCGCCCTATTTTATTGCGATAGCAATTATATGGACACTCGAGGTCCATTTTTTCCGCCTCCGTTTCCATCATGTTGTAGTCGGAATCAATAACGTTGCACCGCGCGTCGAATGTTCCATGTGCGAGTGAAAGCTTGTGGGGGTCCGCAGACGGGCGCGGCTCAAGCAAAGACGAACCGCACCGCCCGGCTCCGTCGTGCGAAGGAGCGGGGAGGAGTGGTGGTGGAGAGGGGGGCTGCATCGCTCGGCCAGCTACTGCGAACTTTGATCAAAAGGACATGGTCGAGCGCGCTATATTGACTGAGATCAGTAGACGGTTCGAACCCTTGTATGTGCTTTGCTCTCACCTCCTACCTCGTTGAAGCGACGGGCAGCGCGAAAACCACTTCGCTCACTGAAACAGCTGTTTTACCCTATGTCAGCGTTTTGTAAAGGTGCGGCATATAGAATCATGATGGAGCTTGCTGGTAGCCTTACTTGGTATAACTATCGCATTCATTGCTTCACCCTCGCGGTGAAACTGGCGTTTTTCTTCTTTCTATACTGCTTGTTGAGGCACCTGCAGCGGTGGCATTGCGCGCTCTGCACTTGATAACCGAAGCAGACTGACATGGCCAGTGACGTTTCGCGACCGGTGAGACCATGCGCACGCGACTCCATAGACCACTGTGTGCTTTCCAATAATAATAATATCTGGGGTTTAACGTCCCAAAACCATGATATGATTATGAGAGACGCCGTAGTGGAGGGCTCCGGAAATTTCGGCCGCCTGGGGTTCTTTAACGTGCACCTAAATCTAAGTACACGGGCCTCAAGCATTTTCGCCTGCATCGAAAACCGTGTGCTTTCCAACGAACCCTCATAGTGGTTCTTGAAGAAGCGGGCGGCGCTATTTGCTGCAATTTCTGCGAGCCTGTCTCTTAAGTACGTGCGCGTTACCTTTCACTCTTTCTCGAAATGCTGCTCCCATGAGAACAAGGGCGCCCGTCGTACTATATTAAGTCGAGATTGTTTTCGTGACACGTATTCCTTCCACAGTTTCCGGGCGTGATTGCTACAGATTGATATATGCATACTGCTTTCTCGTTTGCGATGCTGAAAGCCGGTGAGGTCTCTTCAACGAAATTGGTCCACGGCGTTCTTTCCGCACGTGGGACATCGCACGCGCGACAGAATTACACATGCAAAATTGCGTCTCACGAAACAGGTTTTATAAGCTGAATATCAATATTATACCTATTCATCGCACGCAGGCTACGCGTCGAGACCACCTATTCATCGAGTGCCTTAGTGACTGGATGAGCGGGACTGTCCCGAGGTACGAGACTAAATGGTGGAAACTGTTTCGCGGGAGGACCGGCGGGGGCTCACCGTCGAAGTCTCCTGGGGAAAAGCGGGAGCCGCGAGGTGGAAAGCTGGAGGGGTGAGCGAGGAGAAGGGGGAGGCCCGCGGCTTTCGCAACAGTCTCCGAGTGACACGCTAAAGTTTCCTCTTTTCGGGTAGGTTTTCCAACGGTGGCGGCGAAGGCGGGCGGACCGCCAGCCCGCCATTCCGGTCACGTCGGGCTCGGCGTTTTCATGGCGAAAACGAGCCGCCTCCGCTTCCCTGCGACGGGTAAAGAGGCCCAGGTGAGTTTTTCCACCGAAAGATCCTCGACGCTCAATCACGACGGGCTACGTGGCCAGCATGCGGCGTCGCCGCTTCGTCGGACCGAACCGCCGCAGTCTTCTTCTTCTTTTTATTCTCGTCCTCATTCCGGCCTTTTCTCCCGATCAGACACGAACGTACGGAGAGAAGCCGGAGAGCAAAGTTTGCTCCGCGGCCGCCTCGGACTAGGACGACGGCGTCGAACTGCGCGCACACGTTTGTACCCGCCCTCTTCCTTTCCAAAGCACCGCGCTCGCTTCACCGGCTAAGGCATCCCGAGCAACCAAGGCCAAAGTTGCGCAGACGGTGGCTCTCGTGTATATATATAGGGTCATGTTTGCTGTCTTGATTGAGCCACTGATTTGCATGCTCCGCAACCGAAGAAGACGGCGGCTTTGCCTTTCTTCCTGTTCTCGGGAAGAGACCCAGTTCTTGAGATAGTGAAACAAAACAAAAAGAAATAAAGTAAATAATGGAGAACACGGTCTTGCGAACGTTCAGGCAAGCAGAAAACGCGGCTGACGTTTCTTTTTTTCCTCGTTATCTTCTTTAACCACAACAATCTCTGATTTATTTGAACAAGGGAGAAAAGGTTTTAAGAAAATCGTCACGGCTTAGCAACATTTGGTCATTTCCAGGAACAGAATCCCGTTTTACTGAGGCGTTCTAATGAGGTTCACGGTAGGATTCACGGTAGGTTCTAAGGAGGTTCACGGTTGACTATAAACGAACAGCCGCCTCGAATCTCCTCAGCTTTGGCTGCAAACTAAAAGACAGTTTCAGTTGACCGTTCGTGTGCTTCGACTATAGGGCTGGAGAGAGAGAGAGAGAGATAGGTTTATTGTGGCAGAAAAGCTTAGAGGTTGGTCTGAGAGCTCCACCGAAGGGAGATGCACAGAAAGATAAGTTGTTATTGTCGTAATCTAAAAGATAAGAACAGAGAACTATCACATTGCTATTCTACGATTTTCTTTTTACCTCAGCCAGAGCGCACAATTTTCGCCTGTGGTAAAAAATTGTGCTAATAATTATAACGTATTTATTGAGGTACAAGGTATCGCAGTGGTTGTGGCAATGTTTCGACCCTCACAGTGCTGAGGAGGCCTACTGATTCTACAAAGCAAAGCGACATATGTGCCAGTAGCTAAGTGCGTTGTAAACTAGAGGCGATAGCACTCAGAGAAGCAACAATCACATATGGCTAGATACAGCGTGTTGGTTGCATCTTTAGAAATCTTAACGCGGCTTTATTTCTGAATGTAAATGAAACTTTCCGGCAAGAGCGCATTGTCTCGAGATAATGAAGTAAAACACGACAAATTGTATGAGGGGGTGAAATGCAACAATAAAAAGCTTGGAGGACGCTTGAGCTTCGCCTTCGAGAGTAGAACGCGATAGCATAATCGGGACCCGTTCGCATCGCCTTCTCAATTGCTAGCCTGGCTTCGGTTCTCGATGCATGCCTCAACCGTGCCGTAAGGAAACGAACGACTGTGCTTGTAACATTGGCCGTTTCAAGGTATCCTAGAATGCCTACTGCAAGTACAGTTGTTAAGTTCCCACTGCGCCATAATTATTCCTTTTGTGAATCAGCGAAGGGCCCACTACGCGTCCGTAAGGCAACATGCAAACCTAAGCAGCTGCTCACTTTGTTGATGCATTTGCTGGTGATTATGATCAATCAATCAATCAATCAATCAATCAATCAATCAATCAATCAATCAATCAATCAATCAATCAATCAATCAATCAATCAATCAATCAATCAATCAATCAATCAATCAATAAATAAATAAATAAATAAATAAATAAATAAATAAATAAATCAATCAATCAATCAAAGAACTTTATTTTCACCAAAAACAAGAACATTCACGGTGAAAAAAGGTGGCCGGGAAAAAAGCTGTCCAATGACAGCTTGACAAAGCCCCAGCCACCCATTGGCGGTGAAACGACAGGGTACAGCACTTAATAAAAGTGAAAAAAAAAATGCATATTAATAGTTGCTCACGATTACACATTGATACCGTAGTGCATTCACTACGGGCGCAGGTACACTAGTTTTACAAGGTCAAATATAGCTAATTATGCTGATTATACGTTTGCTAAAAATAAATAAAGAAGAAAAGAGAGGAAAAAGCCAGAGAAGACAAAACAAGGAAAAAAATGCAAGGAAATATACTAAGCACTTCAAGTACGTTAAAATGTACAATGCGCAGATATGTACAAATATGCATGCGCATAGTATACACATAGAGATAGATATATACATACAGCATAGGAATAACGAAAGAAAACACAACTTGCGAAATACGTGTATACTCCAATATTGGAAATAAAATAAATACGTCTAGCGCTTGTAATGGGTGGGCCTTTAAAACACCCACTAGTTGCACAATTCACATGTTTTGACGCCTGGTGCGATTCTACACTTCTGCACCGCATTATTACACGCGTTAAAGAGACTCCTTCTATTACGTGACACTCATATAGTGCTTTTTCCGAAGCAGTTTCATGAAATTGGTTGGCTAAAGTTTGTTCCACAATCCAGCCAATGTGTGTTACTGCTGCGGAATTGATTAAGGGGAACGCCAAGATAACGTAAAGTACCCTTGTCCCAAATAATACCGGCATACGGTGATGGAGTGACTGCCCATTGACGAAACCAAAAAGTTCGCCATGCATCTGAGGCTTGAGGTGGGAAAAAACTGTCGATCTTTGCGAGGGCAAAAGTGTGCAATGTATGTTTAGCTGCCAAACTAATTTATGTGCTTCAAGTCCTTCATTGTTCCAGGAAAAGTATTCAGTTATTTCAAAGGATATTCGCCCGATTCGTCTGGCGCTCCACTTGGGAGCCGACGAGGAAAGATAACTTGTTCCTTCCGCTTGGTAGGGGTGGTGTTGGCCTTGCGCGCTCGTTTACATTGCAATTAGTCGCACGTTTTATTTACTTTCGTGATGTGACACATTCGATTCTACGAGAGATGATCCAACGTCATCTCTCGCTTCATTTACCATCTCTTATTTTGTCATCATTTGTGTAAAATTGTTCGCTCTATGGGTTTCAAAAAGAAATTGTGGATGCCGTACTATTTCTGCAAATTAGATTTCCAACCACCTATTTATTTAGCGCAAGTCGAATAGAGTTGGTGAAGAATGTTACTGATGGATGCTCCCCGATCCCACTATTCCGGGCTACATTTTGAAATCGTCAGTTCTCTGATGTACTAACTCGAGTTAACAAAAGGTGCGTGTCGCTGGGAACAAAGAGTTTCTTTCTTAAGATGTACACAGGTGCGCTTCCTGTGAAGACATGGCAAAGCACTAAAGGACTCTTTGTTCCCTGGGACGTAAATTCCAGATTGTGCAAAAAGCCGGATACGATTGATCGTTGTTTTATTGATTGTGTGATGCATTCTTCTTTTGGGATGTTCTGCAGCGAACACTGAAAATAATACTTTAAAATCAACCCAGTAAACATTGGGTACCTTAATGTGACAAAGAACAGGACAATACCCTATGACCTAATCTTTCTTATTGGTGTGCATAGTCTCTGGAGAGCAAGACTGTTTGCCAGAAATTCTGAACCTCCGCGATCAGCAAAAAACATATTCGAGGAACAAGTGATTCAAATACGCGGGATATATGAACGTTCTAGTGACGCTCTAGACTGGTTTCCTGTGTTTGACTTGTGTTTAAGTATGCCTGATTATTAATTCTTACAATATCGCTCTAAGTCCAACGGTTTCCTTCCCTGTAATAAATAAAAAAAAGAAATAGGTTGGCTTTGCGTTTGAACACCTGCTTGCCACGCAGACGGCCTGGGTTCGATTTTCACTCGAACCTGAGGATTTTATTATTTATTTTATTTGCATCTTTCTCGATTATTCACATACGCTTTTTTTTTTCGAAGTTGTTCCAAGAAGTAGCGTGGCTCTGTGGTAGAACACCTGCTTGCCACGCAGACAGCCATTGTTCCATTTTCACTCAAACCCGAAGATTTTTATTATTTATTTTATTTGCATCTTTCCGGATTTTTTGGTCACGGACAAGATGATGATTTTTCGCTCACAACCAACGACGCCGTCACCGACGCCGACGCCGACACCGACACCAACGCCGACGCCGACACCAGAATTTCTGCGAAACTAGCTCTCTAACCCTATTGCGTTAATACATGCGTTACGAATAAACCACGTTGCATAGCATCAACACACACCAGCATTTCGCTGGGAAAAGAACTGTAAAAAAAAAACTCGCACTAGTGGTGCCAAGCCTGAAGAAAGGGCGGAGATGGGCGGCCTTCATTGTTTCTCTTTATTTTAACAGCGAAGCTGTTCTAGCTCGGCGTAATGTGTCCTGACCCAAAATTATCATCATCATGAAACGGCACGCGTTCTCTTCGTCCTCTTCTTCAGCTTCTGCTTCGCTCGCACAACACGTGCTCCGATGTGTCCGCGTATAGCAAGGGGGAAGCACAAAGCGAAGGAGAGATGTCAGGATGAGGAGGAGGGCGAAGAAAGAAAAAGAGAAAGAAACGGAGAGACAGAAATAAAAATATAAAGAAAGAAAAAATCTTGGCGAAGAAAAAGACTACCTGATAATGCGGCGGGATTCGAACCCGCGTACCCACTCGGCTATTTTTCTTCTTTCTTTTATGGTATTTATTAAAATTAGTATTACAATGCACAATAGAAAGACACAAATAGAATGTAACAAAAGTACAATTACATAGCAACAGTAAGCGTTCAAGCATTACTGAGGTAAGACTCGACGGCTAACAAAAAGTGCAGTATAACAGCGAGAGTTCTTCATATCATGTTACAGAGGAAAGGTGGCGAGGCTGAGCCCCTCACCAAGATGGAGTACCACTCCGGTGTAATGTCGAGTTCGTCGTAAGTTTCCTTTTGGTGAATAGCCATTCGAATAAGGTGTCTGCTTCAAGAAATAGCGGCACGCTGACAGAGCATACCGTAGTCTTGTATAGTATAGTGTAGCAAGGGGGTGGGAAAGTGAAGTGAGCGTGAGGAGGAGAGAGGTGATGGTGAGGAGGAGGAAAAGGAGGATGGGAGAGAGTAAAGCATAGCACAGAGAGAATGAGAGAGAGAGAAAGAAATGCAGAAAGATAGATTCAAAGAAAGAAAGAGAAAGAAATAGAGAGATAGAAAAAGATAGAAAGAAAGAGGAAACAAGCGAGAAATAAAGAGAGAGTCAAATAACGATGGGAAAGACAGAGAAAGAAAAATAGAAAGACATAGAAATAGAAAGTAATAGGGAGGGAGGAAGAACAAATAACTACAAATAAAGAGAGTCAGAAAAAACAGAAACAACAGAAAGGAGAGAGAAAAAGAAGGCGAAGGAGAAAGAAATATAAAACTCAAGAGAAAAAAAAATTACACCATCTCCCGCTAAAGGGGACCATGAGGCGATGCGAAGCCGGAGCACTTGTACGATCGCGTTCCGTTGGCGTTCGTTGGGCATGCTACCGACCTCGCATCGTGGAACGCGAAGAGGGACGCTACGCGCGTCGTATCTTCCATCTAGCCTGGCCGTTAATTCTTACAGGGCGAGCGGGGAACGCGGTCGACAGGCGGGCGAGAGGGGGGCAGCGTAGAAGAGGTGAGAGAAGGGGAGGGGACGCGCATGCGCTCGAGCTCATCGCGGCGTTGCGCAGGAGAGAATTTCGGCATGTCTAGCCCGCGTTTCAGAGTGGAAAGGGGAAGGGGCGAGGGAAAGTGGACAGGAGAGGGGCGAGGGAAAGTGGAGATATAAAGTGGGGAGGGGAAGGGGAGATGGACAGTGGAGAGGGATAGTGGAGAGGGGAGGGGAGAGGGTAAGTGGAGAGGAGGTGTGTGGAGAGGGTATGCGCATGCGCAGTAAGGGTGGTCACGCCGCACACCACCACCACCACCACCACCGGATTGAGCTCCGCCTTAAGATACTTCGCATCTAAAAGCCCGCCCAGCTCTATAGAGAAATACAGGGAAATAGAGAAATAAGTTGCCCAATGAGCGGCGACCGGCCCGTGCTTCGCTGTGCCAAGCTTTGAGCGACTTCGTGCAAACTTCGCGCATTTTTTTCTTTCTTTCTTCCTTTCTTTCTTTCTTTCTTTCTTTCTTTCTTTCTTTCTTTCTTTCTTTCTTTCTTTCTTTTTTTCTCTCTTTCTTTCTTTCTTTCTCGCTCTTCTATCTATATTTTCTATGTCTTTTTGTCATTGTTTATTTCTATTTCTTTCTTTTCTCTAAATATATTTCTTTCACTTTCTTTCTCTTTAATCCATTTCTTTCGCTCTCTCAGTTGCTCACTTCCTCTTTCTTTCTATCTTTTTCTCTCTCTTTATACGATTTTCTGTCTTTCGGTCTTTCTTCCTTTTTTTTGCTTTTCATTTAGCTCTTTCTCATTCTTTATATGCTATGCTTTACTCTCTCCCCTCCTCCTTTCCATCTCGCTCACCCTCACATCTCTCCACCTCAACCACACTTCTCTTACTCGCCGCCGTCCTATACTATGCAATTCAAGGCTACGTTATACTATGCTGGCGTGCCTGCATAACCGAGTGGCTACGATGCTGGCCTTCGCATCCTGGGTACGCGGTTTTGAGTCCCGCCTAGTCAAGAAATCTTTAGCCAAGATTTTCTTTCTATTTTTTTTTTCTTTCTTTCGCTCTCTGTGTACCCTTTCTCTCACCTATCGGAGTTATGGCATCACGCTCCGGACGAATCGGCGCACGTGTTCTGGGAGCGAAGCAAAAGATGAAGAAGAGGACGAAGAGGAAGAAAAGGACGAAGATAGCTCATGCCGGTTGATGAGTGTGATAATTATATGTCGACGCGAAACAGCATGACGAAGAGCTTAACAGGTTGGCTATAAAAGCAGAACAGATGAATATAGAGCTACAAAAAAAGTGAATTTACATAAAGAACTACACTAACATAAAGTCATATAAAATAAATATATTGTAACTAATACCAAAGTACCTTCACTAAGCAGGCGCGGTAACTACTCATTAAGGTTTGAAAAATTATTCGTTAGGATATGGCGGAAGCTGTTACACTTAGTCTGCGAAGCAATGTAGTCCGTGAGACTATTCCGTAGACGGGTGGCACGTGGCGGCGCAGAGTTATTAAATGCATTTCTGGATTCGTAAGTTGCCGCATATCTGGAATGATTATGAAGTCGGCACAGGTGAGGCAGTGCTTTTTTCAGACCTGCTACAGCTGGTTGAATCAAAAATATAGCTTGCTTCGTCGCGGCCAGCTACAGAGATGAAATGTCTGTCGTAAGTCAGACCGGAAATTGTATGTTTAAACACATATAACATTTGTCACTAGCGGAAAATGAAAGTGCATGTTAAATGAACTGGAAAGCTGTTTGAAGCATACAGTGAATAAATTTAGCTAAAGATCAAACGTTTTTTTCTTGTATTAACTTCCACATCGGTACCGCGCGTGCCACTGTTTTACCATTTTGCAAGCTATACTAGTACTTCGCCAAGCCACATCATATTTCTGCCATGCAGGCAGGGTAGATGGTGTGACGTTCCAGATACCACTCCAGATGAAAGAGAACCATTCTTTCCATCGCTTTTCCAAGGCAGCTTGCGAGAGCAATAGGGCGATACGCCGTCAAGTCCAATGGGGATTTTCCCGATTTCAGAAGAGGTATTAATCGACTTGTCTTCCATTGTCGGGTAACAGTGCCTCTATGCCAGCATTTGTTAAAGCATGTTACATGTTCTCTTGTGGAGTGTTGTCCAAGATGTCCCGAGGCACTATAAGTAATACCGTCAGGTCCTGGGTTGACCTGCGCTTAGAACCGGCTAACGCACTTTCGAGTTCTTCCATGGTGAAGGGCATGTCCATTTCTGGTGTACGAGTCTCAGAAATGATAACGGCGTCGATGCTCTTGTTGGTAAGATTTCCTGCGACTCTCATGCAAATTTATTCGGCCACATCGAGTTCTGTTCCTCCTTGATTGAGTGCCAAAGCTTAAAAAGGGTGCCGTTGCTGCGGAGAGGAGCGAAGGCCGCGCACTGTTTTCCAGATGTACGACAACGGCTTCCGAGGTTCCGGAGATTCGAAGAATGTTTTCCAGCGTTCACCCTCCAGCTTGTCAATGCGTCGTTGAATCTTTTTTTCCGTCCACAGTGTGATTTGTTCAACAAGAAAAAGGTCGCAAGCGTATACCACTTGCACTGTTCCTTGACGTGAAGGGTGCATATGATAATGTAGCCCATGATACCATCCTCAATTCCCTCGAAGCAATAGGTATTGGTGGACGAATGCTTCAATGAAAAGCAGACTATACAACTGGCTGGTCCTTCTTTGTGCAAACAGATGAGAATGAAACAACTGAACATTACACATACTTCGGCGTACCTCAGGAAGGTGTATTAAGCCCTACCTTGTTCAATATTGCCCTCATTGGTCTTGCGGAGGTTCTATCAAAGTCGGTCTGCCTATCCATATACGCAGATGACGTTTGCCTCTGGAGTGCTGCAGTTACTCGCCCCCAGGTGCGCGAGCGAATACAGCGGGTAGCAACCAACCGAGAATCAACCGAGAAGTGCGCGTTGATTGCGTTCACGCGCAAACCAATGACGCCATACCCTGTCTACATCAATGGGCAGATCGTCAAATATGCACGGACGCATCGTTTCCTGGGCATCATAATTGACACAAGTCTTTCGTGGAGCCCCCAATGCACATATTTGAAGAAGAGACTGTTATCTCTTGTGCATGTATTGAAATTCATGTGCGGGGAAATCATGGGGAACCTCTGTGGGCTCCATGCTACAGTTGTACAGCGCCATATTTCTTGGACTATTGCGCTGCAGCTTGCAAGTGTTGTCGAATGCTTGCAAAACCAACATTCGTTCACTGGAGAGTTTGCAGGGTCAGGCGCAGCCAGGACTGCCCCGATGCGCTTCTACCTATGCTACAATTGTGCTTTCCAAGGATCATCCAATCACGACGAATACCGTTGTCGATTGACTCAGAGCCTACATTCAGCATACTTCCCGTGTCTCCGACCACCACTTGGCCTCTGTGCCCTCCGAAAGACCTCGCGCTACGTTTTCAGACATCATAGTCAAGAACCTAAACAGCATTCCATCAGGATATACGCCAGCTGCGAGAAGTGCATGTCCCCTTTGGTGCCTCGACCAACCACCGGTACGCCTTGAAATTCCAGGTATAAGAAAGGACGACCACTCCAGAATAGCATTAAAGCAAGCGACACTGCTATTATTACATGAGACATACTCGGACCGAATGCAGATCTATGCTGATGGGTCGGTCTCGTCCAACAGTTCTTCAGGTGCAGCTGTAGTTACGGCTGCAGCAATGGGAATGAAACTTGAATTGTCGAATGTAAGGACGTCTACGGCAGCAGAACTTGCTGATATGAGAGCCACTTTACAATATATTGTTCAAGAGCGTCCTTGCAAACGGGTCATATTTCGCGATTCGAAGGCAGCGCTTCAGATATAGCAGTTTGCCGTGCGTAAGAGGACTCATGAAAATTTGTGCATGAAATAAGAAACTGTCACCATCAAGCTTGAGCAAGAGGACGTGATATTATATATAAGTGGCTACCATGACGTACCGGTATTACAGGTAATCAATTAGCCGACAATGCAGCCCGCTCAGACCACGAAGGAACCAGAGTGGTTCCTTCATCTTACACGCACGTTTTGGTCCTCTGCCAACCTACAAAGGTGTCAGCTATATAAACTCGATCCTTCGCTCAAGCTACAGCTACCAACACGAATTTCCTGCGCCGATGCGACTCTGTTATGTCGCCTTTGGTTGGGCGTTGCATTTACCAAGGCGTACTCGTTTCGCATGGCTATGGTGGACTTCTCTACATGCGATTCCTGCTGAACCGAAGACACAGTCGAACACGTCCTGTGCAGCTGCGCTCGGTATGATGCCCAGGGATGCCCGTTCCAGATGCTTTTGGACCAACTGGACTCCAGATCATTTTCTGTAGACAAGATTCTAAGACCTTGGGCATGTGCTTCGAGAGCGCAGAAGGCAACTTAAGCGCTACTGAAGCACCTTCAATTAACAAACCTGAGCGACCGCCTGTAGAGTGGATGTGCTCCCCTATGTGTGTTGTTGATTGTGTCCATACCTCTTCTCTTCCTCTGTCTCTCTTTTCACCTTCTTATCCCTCTCCCCCAGTACAGGGTCGCAAACCGGACGTGCGTGTGGTTAACCAAACACAGCAAGAACCCTACACTTAAGATTACCACGCCCGAGCAGTGGGAGGCTATGCTGCTCAGCGCGTGCCCGGATGACCAACTCTGGGCAGTCCGGCTGGCCGAAGACGCCGCCAAGACCCAAGGTCTGGCCGCCGCCTGAGGAAGGGGGGCTCCGGTAGGGCTAGTCTCCCGGCCCCCGCCTCCCTTGACCCCAGCAAGGACAAAATAAAGTTATGTCTCTCTCTCTCTCTCTCCCTCACATCACATTTCGATCTGCTACCTTATACAGAACGTTTTTTTAGACAATGCAGATTTTTAACGAAAATCCTGTGACAGTAAGGCTCCTGTCGTTTTCGCACACGAAGACAACGTCAAGGCAAAAATATTTTGCCCCAGCTGAAATGACACTGTTGTGACTAATTAACAAAAACTCGCCAATTAACTTTGACTCGGGGGCAGTTGTTTATATAAGAAAGTTGTAGTGCATGACAATTTATGGCATACCATTTTTTTAGAAAACTTAGAAGTTGCACGTAATTCGAGATATTGATAATTGAATTTCAAGGGTGATATCAAAACTGAAGGCACCCGGCGCGCACGAAACGCAACGACTCTTTTATGCCAGACCGGAATACGCACGACAAGGAAGTGACGAAATTTGAATCAAGGCGTGTCATGGCTGTATCATTTCTTGAAAAGCGGCAAGTCATCTCACTTTTGCCAGCGGATCGCCTTACCTGTGCATATGTTGTTTGATCCTTTTCTGTTTCTGTCGAGCTGTGCGCAAGAAAAGCGTAATTGCATAATGTCAACGTTTTCTTTGTCTGCGAAATATAAAACTCAGGAGCAGCCACTGCGGCGCGCCTTCTTGCAGGCATGCGAAATAGTTTTTCGCGCCTATTTGTAGTTTATGAAAGAAAGTCACAGTTTCACCGCAAGGGCGAAGCAATGAATGCGATAGGAACAAATTGTACTGTTATACGAAGTGAGGCTGGCAGCTAACTCTTTTGTATCCGATCTCGCGTAACTACAAAACGCTGGTGTAAGCGAATACGGCCGCTCCAGGGAGAGATGCTCTTTCCGCATAGTCACTTCTTGTTGAGAGCGCAGCATGTAGAAGGGGTATACGAGCCGCCAGCTGATGGCTCCTGAGAAAGCGCGCGCGCCAGCGATCGTGACAGCTCCCTTAGAATCAAAGTTCAAAGTTGCTGCTCTGCGACGCCTCCCCTCCCCCTTCGCGTCTTTTCATGCTCGTTCAAAACGGGCGGGGCGTTTCCTGTCTGCTTCGATGGCAGGCCTCCCGAGCGGGGTAATGTTATCGTATGCGCCCTCCGAGCGACGGAAGTGGGCCTGCTCGTTTGATTTCTACTTCGGCCGCGTTCGTCACGCCCGCTCGCGCGCTTTTACCCATGGTAGAACATTCGATGCGAGGGCGGATCTTATCAATTTCGACTTTATACGGCACATGACGGCGACAGCGACGGCAAAAACCCGTCGAGACTGTCCATATAATTGCTATCGCAATAAAACAGATGAGCATCACAGATTGCACCCATAGAATAAGCTGTCTTCTTGTGTATTTCAAAATGATTGCCGATTTTCTTCACCGGGTTCTGCTTTGGCGCACCTTGATTCAAATTTCGTCACTTCCTTGTGACGTGCAGGTCCTATCTTATGTAACCGAAAGTCCGCGTTTCCTGCGCGCCGGGTGCGGTCAGTTTCGGTATCGCCCTTAAAACTCGATGATTACTATCTCGAATAACGCGCAACTTTCTTGATTTCTAAAAAAATGGGTATGTCATAAATTTGCACGCACTATAAATTTCTAGTATAAACGAGCGCCCTCAAGTTCATTATTAAAAAGGTAATTAACGAGTGTTCGTTAATTAGTCACAACAGTATCATTTCAGCTGGGGTAAAGTATTTCGGCCTCGACGTAGAGCACGTACGTAGGCGATAACGACAGGACCTTTACTGTCGTAGAATTTTTATTACAAATCTGTATTGTATAAAGAAAGACACCCTGTATCAGGATCCGACATCTTTGTTCGAGATTCTGTTTACACAGCATAATACTTGTTTGTGCACCTGAATAAAAATAGTGTGTCTAATTCCCTTGCAATGTACTAAAAGGCACACGAGTGCCTGTGTTATGATATACTAATTTATGAATGACTTGATCCTGCTTTATAAGGAAGGAAATTTTCTTAGGACGTGCGAATATTTGAGCGCGCTTGTCATCTATAAGGGATAAGATTGAGAAACGTTACCTGAGATCAGAAACTGCGCGCGTATGGTGATGTCATAGGAAGGCTAACTCCTGCGCAGCCACGAAAGGAGCGACTGATTAAAGACGCTGTGTGACAACATCAAAAGAGCTTGAAAAATGCGTTGCTATACGGGTTCAGACAACATGATCTCTGTACCATCGTTCACTATTCAAGCATCACTCTTCTGCACATTGATATCATTCCTCTTGTTCTTTTGTTGTCGTCGGCATAGTCCGCATCTTTGTACTCTAAAACCCCAATAGGTTCACGTGTTGTCGTGTTTATCGCGTACAAAAAATCTTCACGGAGCATACCTAGTATTTTCAGGTGCATCGAGGTTCACAAAAATATTCACCGCTGCTCTTTCTGCCCTGACTGAACATTTTACTCATCTAAGCCTTTTATATGATACAAGGCCACGTCCGAGGAACTCCAAGGCCGGTGCCAGTGGCGCCATCTTATTGTAATTCCACAAACCAGCTGCGAAAGATTGTTTATACGCCCGCGCTTGCAAATATGAATTCACGAAAAGCGTATAAATGCCTTGTACCGACGATCACGTCACCAGGGGGAACGGAAAGCCTCGTGAGAGGAAGAAATAGGTGGTCACGTGATCGAGCGTGGAGAGGAGGTGTGACTGAATGAGGCAGTGAGAGGAGAATAACGAATGGGGTTTGCGGAAGTTAAGTCAACCGGAGAGGAGGCAGCTAGACCTATGCGTCCGCGTTGCGCGGTTAGTCCCGAGCGAATGCGTTGCGCAGTGGCGGAGTTCGGCACTCGAGTATACAGGGTCTTTCGAGAAATGTGTCTAAAATCCTAACAAAATCAGGGAAATGAGATATTTGTTGGATGCTTTCACAGTTATTTCATCTGTAGTCGCAATCATCTTAAAATGGCTAAGGACACCATTTTGGACAATAAGTAAGAAAGTTAATTAACTTTTTAATTAGTAGAGTTAGGCGGTTATGCCAAATAAGAGAATTGAAGTCCTTCATGCGAAAAACCCATTGCAGCTTTGAGATTTCGAAAAAAATACGTGTGCATCTTATTTGCACTAGCAGACAGAAATTTTACCATCTCCCACTAAGGGGAACCATGTCGGGATGCGAAGGAGCACATGGGTCGACTTAAAGTTCCCTTCATCACGGGTACCTTGCCCGATGTTAACGCGTCCTTGCATGTGGAACACACCATGAATTTACTGCAGTTGCTGTTGCTGTTACTCGTCCCGAACTCTTGTTGGAGCACGCCACGCGGTTTCATGGCGCGTCTGCAGAATCTCGTTCTCCGACGCCATCACGTGATTATTGAGAGAGTGTAAGGGGGAGGGGCCACAGCGTCCTACCCAGCCCCTTACACAGGCTCGAACGCTCTAGCGCGTGCCAGCGCGCTCTGGCTAGGATACAACGCGTTGGTTCATCGCGCGTCTGCACAATCTCGTTCGCCGACGCCATCACATGATTGCTGAGAGAGTGTAAGGGGGAGAGGCCACGGCGTCTTACCCAGCCCCTTACACAGGCCCGAACGTGCTATCGCGTGCCAGCACACGTGGTTTTGTCTGCGTTACGGCAAGCTAGGAGAGCATACGGCGGCCGGGGCCCCTAAAGGGCTCTGCACGTATCATCATCAAGGCGGTCGGAGAACAAGACGAAGAAGACTTTTCCTTGGCGCAAGCGCACGCTCTGCACGTATCATCATCAAGGCGGTCGAAGAACAAGACGAAGAGGACTTCTCCTTGGCGCGAGCGCGCGCTCAATTTGTTACAGATGGCTTTGGTAGGTTTTAGAAAGCGGACGGTCGCCAATGGAACTACGGACAAAGCCCAGCGCAAAAGCTGCTTCGCATCTAAAAAGCGGCCTCTAGTAATAATTGCGAAGTAATGCAATTCAACCAAGGTCAACGGCGAAACCGAAACCGAAGCACTGATTAGCGCAACTGCCACATTCTTCTGCGACGGGCCAGAATGAGTGAGCGTCGTTATGTCAACCACCAACCGACTTCATTAGCTTCGCGGTACGGCGGTTTTCACGACGTAGACCTTGCTGGAATGTTTTGTCCTTAACAGGAGTCGAAATATTACGTCACTCTTTTATGACATCTATGAGTAGCGACCGTTTAAATACAAATAGCGCAATTTCTCAGAGATAGCCAGAGAGAAAGAGGAAGCTATTTATTAAAGACCATAGAATTCAACCGGCATATGTAAAGGAGCTTATTGCATGATACTCTGTATAGGCGAAGGGGAGTGAGGAGAGAAAGACCCGAGGAGCGGGAGAGCGGATACTTTTACTTCACTTTCGGACAAAAGCAGCATAAAGAAAGTGAAGGACGAATGAAAAACTCCATATCCAGTCCTATAAATTTCAGGTTTTCCTATACGCTTAAAAATATCTGCACGCTTTGTGTGCAGTTTGACCCGAGCTCTGACCGAGGCTTTTGAAGATAACTTATGCTGACGATGCCGGTAGGTGTTCGGCTCCAAAGAGAGTACACAATCGTTGAGCGTAGCCATTTAGCGGATACCTTTTAAGGGACAGCATACCCTTCTCCCAGAGTAGTGTACAGGACATTCTTTTCAGGTCGTATTCCTTGTGCTTCCATAAGAATTGCTCTGAGTAACCGACAAATGGGGAGCTGCAACAAAACGCTTACAAACGCAAGAGAGAAGAGGGATAAGACGACTTAATAGCGTCTGAATGCGACTCACTTTGTACGTATCGATAGTTAAAACACCGCAAAACGAAACATGGCCAAATAGACACAGGACTAGAGCTGACTGCCAATTGCTTTGGTTTCTTGTGACAACACAGTAATATACCTTGGAAGGAGGTACACATGGGAGGGGGAAATTATCAACACATCTAGCGGCGTATGCATAAAGTAAAAATTTAGCCAGAAAAGACATTTTCACACATACAAAGTTCGGACTTCCACTCAAGTGTTCCAAGTGTTCGTAATGAAATGTAAAGATGCAGGATGTGTTAGGTCGCCTTCGATAAATCTAGCTAACACGGAATGTAACTATACGTCTGTAACTAATATTTTTGACTAAACAAGTTTTGTGACTTGACGTTTGCGCCGTTAGAAGTGTTGATGAATGCCCTCTCGTCTGTGTACTCCTTTCAGTGCATATTACGCTGCTTTCACAATAAAAAAAAGGAGTTGGCTGGCTGTTAGTGCTAGTAGTGTATCTACTAGACTGTGTTTCATATTGTGTTGTTTTAACTATGGATGAAAGACGCCTCACGCAAAACAACCGCAGGAAGTACAGTCGAGTGAAACTGGACGTCAACGGTAACAAATAACGCACGTAGGCGTCTCTTCTTAATCATCTCATGCTGGTCTCACCGTTTTGAGGTTGTGATTGCGCTTCTGCGTCTCGCGATTACTTTGGAGGCGCTTGTCGTAATCACACTATACGACCACGAAAGAGTCGGCGGTTAGACACGAATGCTTACGCATAATTTACACAGTTCGCGGGGAAGATTCCGCATGAAATTTTAAATGTGAAGTATTTCTTAGCGAACCTCAGGCACTTTGGGCGTTTCTATCTATCTATCTATCTATCTATCTATCTATCTATCTATCTATCTATCTATCTATCTATCTATCTATCTATCTATCTATCTATCTATCTATCTATCTATCTATCTATCTATCTATCTATCTATCTATCTATCTATCTATCTATCTATCTATCTATCTATCTATCTATCTGGCCGCCTACGTCTGGGCGCTCCTCCGGTTGTCTCTATAGATTGTAATATACCAAAATTTGCATAGCATAGGATGAGTGTATGACGAACACGATTCAATGGTCATGACATGAATAACGCGGAATACCTGTCGCGTACGTCATGAAACCCTTTCCCTCAGTCACGTGTGGCACATGCCCGCATACCAGAGTTCATGGTATGCGGGTATGTGCCACAGGTGATAACAGAGTCTCAATCAATGCAGTAACCGCGAACATACACATTGACACGGAAGGAAAGTGATAATAATAGTAACTGTTGGGGTTTTACGTCCCAAAACCACGATATCATTATGAGAGACGCCATAGTGAAGGGCTCCTGAAATTTTAACCATCTCGTATTCCTTAACCTGCACGGACATCGCACAGTACACGGGCCTCTAGCATTTCGCCTGCATCGAAATGCAACTGCCGCGGCCGGGATCGAGCCCGCGACCTTCCGGTCAGCAGCCGAGCACCGTAACCACTACACCACAGCAGCCGACGCAAGGAAAGTGAGGGAGCTGAAGACAGAGCACCCCTGGAAAGCGCTGGGCTACCATCCACTCGTCCACGTGGCCCACAACGTTGACCACGTGGATTACGCAAAAACCGAGGTCAATGCTTCCTACAATAACTCTGCAGAGAGGACCATCTCCAACATGGTAACCGGTGACTTCAGCATTGATTTATCGAAACCCAACAACGCCTGGTTCGTAGACGGCATGAAAGACGGCTTGGATGTGGACAGGGTATCACAAGATCTCGGTACCATGTCCAGGACAGAAGGCATCAGAGATCATTTCTTCGTAAAAGCCATCCACGGTTTTCACCAGCTCTAGTATTGGCCGCGAGATTGAGCGGAGTCGCAGCTTGGCGGCTACTGGCTGAAGCGCGCCTAATGTGGATCGCTTCCTGCGTTGTCTGCTAGCCACATCCTGTTTGCATGTGCGCGTACGTCCTGCACATTCTCAAAGGGCGGTCTGTTCTGTTATGTTAGCGCGATTTTAACTGCTCGTACGTATAGCTAGCATTGCACACAAAAGCGAATGGGCTTGCTCGGCTGCATGCGTATTGTAATAAGACCAGTGAGTGCGACTTTTGAGAGGGCTGTGTATTGGTGACGTACCCTTCGTTCGCCAGAATCATTTCAGTGGTGATGCCGCTTTCTGGTTCAATCACATCGTAAAGTGGGCTTGACATAGACCCAAACATGAGGAGCATTAAACGGTGTGTGAATGCAGTGTTTTAGCGACTCCGTGGTGAACAAAAAATCACAGCATATCCACGTGGTAAATGATGATGAGTGGGGCGAGGCGAAATCGCGCTGCAGCACGGCGATGGCATTGGCGTGAGCGTGGTCCTTCTTGATGGAAGATATTGTGACTAGATTGTTTGAGAACCACAATCTATTGCACACACCGCAACTATGGGCGATACTGTTGTCAAGAAAGTCCCGCTCGAAACGCGCGTCGGCGCCTTCGGGCAGAGACCGCCTGATGCGTTTTGCAGCCACTTCACGTGCTCGCACAGCCTCGGGCTCTGCCTGCCGGTACGCGCGCTTTCTCGCCGCTTCACGGTCCTTCACATTTTGAGATCCGATTCGCGCCGCAGCCGTTCAGCTTCGGCCTCGCGGGCTCGAACGGCGGGGTCTTCTCGCCGCAGCCGTGCAGCCTGTCGAGTAGCTTCGGCTTTGCGGGCTCGAACGGCGGAATCTGCTTCGCGGCGTCGACGTGCAGCTTGTCGAGCAGCTTTGGCTTTGCGGGCTCGAACGGCGGAATATGCTTCGCGGCGTCGACGTGCAGCTTCAGCCTCGCGAGCTCTCACCTCAGTATTCTGTCTGCGAGCGAGCGCTGCCCCCGCCTTCCGTGCCCTCCGTTCCGCAGCCTTGTCTTCCATCTGGCGACTCCGAGCTAAAGAGAAAGCGTGCCAAGAGGGAGCCTCATGGCGCGTTACTTCTGAAATGTTGTCTTCGGGTGTCGTTGAAAACACGAGACGTAGTAAAGAAGAAAGAACGCCACACAGGCGAACACGCAAAAACGAGAGTGTCACTCGTCAACGTCTTCTTCTTCTACTGCATACCAGAACGCGCGCAGTAAACAAGAAAGAATGCCACACAGGCGAACACGCACGAGAGTCTCACTCGTCAACGTCGTCTTCTTCTTCTACTACATACCAGAAAGCGCGCGTCTCACGAGCTATAGGTGGCTACTACAACGCTACCAAGGAGGTAACGCTAAAAACAGAGGATGGACAGACCCACGGCATAAGGAGCTTCGCCCCTAAAATGAGGCTCATGCACTTTCGCTTTGTTGTCAGGTGTATAACTGCGGCACTGTAGTTCATGATGAGCTTTAGTTGCGCTTAAGATGTCCTTTTATATTACGGTCGTGGTCCCGCTACAGCGAAATATTTCTATCGAGTGAAGTCTGAGACTTCGGTACTCAAACTGACCCTAAAAAACAGACAATGGAACGACACAGCAGTGATAAAACGGTGTTGCCGCGCGCTATTTGAACTTGGGGCGAAATTTGTGCAGAACCACTCGTGTTCTTAGCCCGACGGCGTGCCTTACATTTATGTCGTATAATTTCACGCAAAACCTCATCCTTTTTTTTCACATTATCTTGAGCGTTTGTGTGGAGTTGTTATATATGGATGGAAGGCAGCGGACATTATTATTTTGAAAAAAAAAGACACTTATTCGACAAAATAACCGGACTTTTGTTGCATCACTGTCGTGCACGTAATTAGTCGATGAAAGCTCTGTGCTAAACTCTTACCTGCGTATGCGTATTCGCGTGAACAGTTCTATTGAACTCATTGCACAGGAATATGGGCTGGTATACAAATGAACAAGAAGCAAACACTTAAGTAGTTCAGTCGTGCTACAGCAGTGCGTAGTACACAGAACACAAGCTAAACACGTACAGGGAAAACAACAACAATATATATATATATATATATATATATATATATATATATATATATATATATATATATATATATATATATATATATATATATATATATATATATATATATATATATATATATATATATATATAGTGCGTAAGCGCAGATTGTCATCCAGGGCGAGCATCCCTTTCATCTGCAGATTGCGCTTCTCTCACTAGTAGTAGGAACGTTGGATGATCTTCGTGCATCAATTCAACAATGAGGAGTGTATATATTACCAGTAAGCAGCAATCAACGCATTTTATTCGCCGACAATCGGCTCAAACTGCTCACAACGAAGCGCTGCTGTGTGCATTTGTATACGCGCCTCCGACCGCCTCTCCACTCTAACGCGGCGACGCTGCTGCCACCTATATGTCGATCTGGCGGCCAATACCTCGCACTTCACTACACTTAAACGGTTCGTAGCCGCGATCACGCACGGATCCGATAACGAGTCCTCTCCAGCTGCTGGTGCTCACTGATCACGGTAATGATAACCTCATTCAAGAACTGCCAAGAACTCCTTCCACATATGCAAACGGGTTAGTGAAACGTGCGTGCGTTCTCCGTCATAACGGATAAGTATAGGGGCTGATATACTCCAACGTAACGTCGATGCGCGCGCGCGCGTCACGGCGACGTTACGTCAACAAAAAAATTACACCATCTCCCGCTAAAGGGGACCATGAGGCGATGCGAAGCCGGAGCACTTGCACGATCGCGTTCCGTTGGCGTTCGTTGGGCATGCTACCGACTTCGCGTCGTGGAACGCAAAGAGGAACACTACGCGCGTCGTGTCTTCCCTCTTCCTGGCCGTTAATTCTCACAGGGCGAGCGGGGAACGCGGTCGACAGGCGCGCAACAGGGAAGCAGTGTAGGAGAGGAGAGAGGGAGGGGACGCGCATGCACTGGCGCTCATCGCGGCGCTGCGCAGGAGAGAATTTCGGCATGTCGAGCCCGCATTTCAGACGAGTCAACCAAAGCAAGCGCTGGACAACACGCGCAGCGCTCTACCTGCTTGAAGGAGAGGAAACTAGAGGAGGAGAGTAGCGCATGCGCCGGGAGAGCAGAAGCGAGAACGCAGGAGAAGCGCAAACAGCTGCTGGGAGAGAAGTGGAGAGAGAAACGCGCAGCTGTTGAGAGCGGGAAGGAGGAGAGTTGCGCATGCGTAGTGTGAGTGCGGACAAGCAGGCCGCGGGACATACCCCCGAGCAAGAGATGCTTCGCAATCTAAAAACAGCTCTCTATACACCAGAGTACGTCTGTCTCGCACCCAGGCTGCTGGCGAGCCGAGCGGATACTCTCGCACCCAGACGCCGGGCTGCCAAGGCGCGCGCGGGCTGCGTCAAGTAAACAGGGTAAGCTGCAGTTCGGAGACTTTAAAGTGCGAAAAAGTACCCGTTCACGCCGCTTCAGAGTATAAGAGCTCGTCTGGGCACTACTGTGTCGTCTTTGGATGCCAAAACAAGCAGCGGAACAAGAGGATATTAGCGTTGTCTCCGACGATTACGACGCGCCACGGAAATAGTGCCGGTGCGGTGTTTTCAGCATCGCCGCGAATGGATAACTGTGATTCAAGCAAAAAAACTAGGAGCCGAGTGAAAATGCGCGAGTAAGTACACTAACTGCGTGTATTCTGCAGTGTGATGCCCACCTATTTCATTTTGCGAACCTCATTTGCGTGACACGCAGCTGGGTTGAAGGCAGGCGCGAGCTTTGTGTGGGGGTGCACTTCATACGTTTGAGCGTTTCCTTTGACGAAAATCTAGTGCAAGGTAGTGCTTTCAAGCACAAGCAATCAGCATGCTTTGCCACTTTCAACGTAGTATTAAGCTTTAGTGCTTTTGATAGCATCCACACCTTCGAGATTTCGTCTTCAAAAGGTAATAAATGGCACGGTGCTCCTCAACAGCTGGCCAGAATTTCGTGCTCTCATTTCAGTGTTTGATGTCCCCAAATTTATTTGGACACGAGGCATCCAGCTGCACATAATACATATATTGGCACGTAAGTAAACAGTACTCGCGCCAGTGTCCTTTACGTCGCAGGCGTAGCTAACCGGCTTAATTAAGAGTAGCACAGTTTCGCTTGTAAATCACCATCGTTACAAGAATAAAACCTCGCAGGTAGCTTCCAAAAGGGATCGCTGAACGATACTGCAGGTTATACTCTGTGATAGCACGCTTTTGTGAGCAAGACGCATTATTGTAAGAGCGCTCGTGAAACAAAAATTACGTTCCGCGAAACCACCCGTAAAGCGTACTCTAATTATTACGCGATGCATGCTGAAATGATGAGCTTTCACAAAACTTTGTGCACAACTTGTAATATGGGGCAACAAAACATCGTTTCACTCTTTCGCGAGCTGCACTGCAATTACGATTCACGCGTACTACAGCGAGAACGTTATTTTACAAATGTAACAGCGTACGTATCTGACGTGGTTGCTTCCGCAGCCCACTCAGCACGTACTGTATACATTGTGGACTTGCATGAGCAAGATGTTCTTGATGTTCGAATAAAATCAGCAAAAATGTCCAGGCTAGAAAAGACGCGAAACACGCTCTGCGACGGGCTGAGTTTCGGGAGTTTCACATTTGCTCTGTGTAGCGTCTGCTGGCGTGGCAGCCCGCGCATGTTGTTTCGTCGCGTGTGCGATAGATGGCGCGACGCGCGATGCAAATATGGCGATGCGCATGGAATTTGCTGTGTTCTGGTCTATACTCCGGCGTCGGCTGACCGCTGACGCGGCCGATGGCTGCTGGCGCGCTCGGGCGTCGCTCGGCTCTGAATAGATTCTGCTGCATTTCGCGCCGGCCGCGCCAGGCTCGCATGTACAGGAACCTGCTGCGCGGGATGTTTCGTCGGTTCCCGACAGGTGGCGCGGCGCGTTCTTCGCTTTACTGCGCATGCGCTCCTCAAGATGCGATCGCACCAGTGCGTTGGAGCCTGCTCGACTGTAGCGGAGACCGATTTGTGCCTGGCGTAGCGTTACCGGCTCGACGTGATGAAACGCAACGTCCTCGTGCGCGCGCGTCGGGAAAGTCGGAGTATAACAGAGCCTTAACAACTGCAACGGTGACTGTAACGTACGTGCAGTGTGCCTGCGCGTGCTACTCGGCTGTGTATATATCTAGGGAAACTTTTCTGAATAAAGCTTAGTTGCGAGTAGCGCCTGCCCTGCGCATCTGTGTTCCTTCATTGTCCTGTTAGAATTCGCGCTATCCAGTATTGAAGAATATAAGCACTACATATCAGCTTACTGCGTTTGGTGTTGGTAACACCCATGTTGCTATTGGCACCGTTAAGCAACTGTTAACAACTGGTTATATAATATGGGTGCGACTCTTCAAAATATGTGTGCGTTGTTGGGTATCGGGTGTCTCAGCTTGCGACTGCTTCTGCGCAGAGCTCATAGACGAAGCGATCAAGGCGACGGTGAGTTAAGGCAAATTTATATACATATAAACAGAGGCGTTACATATTCGGCACTAGGGCCGACAGCTTATGGGGGCTCGCACTGAGGTGCGACGACGACCCGGGATTTCTTCGTTCGCTGTCTCTCTCTCTCTCTCTCCACGCAGCTTGGTTCTTTTATAGCCCTGGCCGAGTCCTTGCATCAGCCAGTAGTTCGAAGCCTCCAATCAGGAACCGTCGTTGGTCGCTGGCTCGAACCGGATCCGTAGAGGAGAGGGCTTGCCGCACGTTGCGGGAGAGATTTCCGTCGGTTGCGTCAGACGCATCGCCGGAGTTGCCGGGGATTGCGTAAGACTCCCGCCTTGTTGCATCAACTGGTGTTGACGCTGGTTGCATCAGACAGTCTATCGATGTTGACGCTGGTTACGTCAGACGTTCTACCAGCTTGAATGCCTTGTCGAAGCAAGGAAGTTGGGGTTGGGAGCCAATCACGAGAGCACCCAGACGTAGGCGGCTCGACAGACAGACAGACAGACAGACAGACAGACAGACAGACAGACAGACAGACAGACAGACAGACAGACAGACAGACAGATAGATAGATAGATAGATAGATAGATAGATAGATAGATAGATAGATAGATAGATAGATAGATAGATAGATAGATAGATAGATAGATAGATAGATAGATAGATAGATAGATAGATAGATAGATAGATAGATAGATAGATAGATAGATAGATAGATAGATAGATAGATCGTATGTGCTTCTTTCCATCCGAGCGGTATTTTGCGCTGTACAAGTCAATTCAAGATGAATCAAGACCAACTAGCCTGGCTCTCAATTCAGTCTCCTTAGTCCAGAAACCGCAGACTTTGACGATCTTCCTGGTACGGTAGAACAAGCTGCGGGGCAAGCTAGAAATCTGAGCTTCCAATGTGCTCGAGTCCACTGCTTTAATTCGTCGCGTTGTTGCAAGCCGCCGAGACCGCTGAAAGCTACCATATGATAAGCAAGGCGAAGCAGGTTGATCGGAAATTAAAACGGAAACATTTATTAGGTCTCCCAGTTCCGCCCAAGTGAAGCACTTAACACTTCTGCACTCTCATCGACCCAAAGCAGCTTGGATACAGAACAGCAGTGGTGCTGTTCCTTCCTAATTAAAGAAAATGAATATCCTGAAACAGGAAGAGCGTTTCATCGGTCCATAAAGCGTTTACCAGTCCCCGCCCGTATTTACGTCGTCGACGGTGTGAATTTCAGACCAGGTAAAGCAGAATAAAAGCATGACATAATGTTATAACATTATCGAGCCCCTGCTCAGCGGTAGCCGTCTCTTGAATGCTGGAGCGCAAAGCGCGAAAGCGTCGCATAGGCGGCCTGCATCGCAGAGAGTCTACAGTGCGTGGTCGTGAGACGCGGAAGCCAATTTTCATAGCAGAAGCGTTGGACAAATTTATATAATCACGTGATTGCTGTCTTGAAAGAAAACTTCGCCACACTTGTTCGTTTCTCAGTATGCAGCCGACAGACAATGACCAATGAAAGTGGGGGGGGGGTCTAGCATTACCCTTGCTCCCCGGTAGATACGCCTATGGCACGGTGGCCTATGGCCAGAGTGTTCCGCAGCGACGTCATCGCTACGCCACGCGGAGAAGGTCAAATCAAGCTGTGGTGATGCGAAGCTCTACCCACGGAGGTTTAAAAAAAATCACAGCATATCCACGGAGTGAATGATGATGAGTGGGCGAAGCTGCGGAGGTTCATCGGTAAACCGTGAATCTTCCGTGAATTCTGCCCAGTACATCATCACCGACGTGAGATCGGGCGCGTTTATACTAAAGGTTCGATGAGAGTTATCACGACTTGCAGCTCACTTTAATTTTACATGTACGCTGTGAATTTTCATTGTTTAGAAAACCATTGCTTTAGAAAACATCTGGCGTCTTTCGTTAAGCGGCTGGCGTCTTTTCGTTTTGCTTTTAGAAAACGTCTGGCGTCTTTCGTTGGTTTATTGCATCAATCAACGGCGTTTTGAACAAATTTTTTATTGTTTAATCACGCACAGGAGAAATCTCACCAGGCACTACCTTGGAGGTAAACAATGGCTGCTAATGGGAATGAGAGACAGAAGAAGTCGGCTTTTAGCTAGCACTTACACTTCTACTTCTACTAACGTTTCCTACTGGAACATGCCAATGGCTGCTAATGGGGAATGAGAGACAGAAGAATTCGGCTTTTAGTTAACGCGCACGCTGCGAATTTTTTATTGTTCAACAACGCACAGGAAAAATCTGCCACCGGCACCACCTCGTCGGTCAAGATCTGGTACTAGCGTTACGACTGGTTACGCACTACGACTACGACAACTACGAGGGACGAACGGGTGCCGCTTTAAGGAGCTTCGCCCCTAAAAATTCTGGAGTGGAAGCTCTCGAAAAGCCTTGCCAGCGAAAGTGAAGCCAGCTTTTGCCCACCAAAGAGCTCGGAAGAGAGAGAGAGAGAAACAACTTTATTGACGGCACAGCGAGGTCGTTGAATTTAGCTTGCCGGTGGTTCGAATGGTGGTGGCAAGTAGCTCGCCACGACCTGGGCCGAAAAGAGCTCGGAAACATGCTCTTTTCTGGTGGTGCCTACTTAGAGATCAAATGGCTTTGATCTGTTAGTGTAAGAGTTACGTTAATTATAAAATAAAAGATCGTTGTTGCCGACAAAAGTAACCCGTCGAGAGGAGTATTGGCGATTGATATCAAATAAAATTTACCATGACTTTGAGGCTTGTTTACGAAAACTACTAACACAAAGACACACTTGCAGCAGTCCCTGACCCGTAAAAGTTGCCACATTAAAACTCCTCTGGCGTGCGTGAAAAACGCTCGCTTTCTTTCGCCAAACGCCGATGGTTTATCGTGACCCTACTAAGATGGCGGATGCAGCCGCCATCTTTTGGTGGGCACGGCTTCACTATTGCGCAATAATCGCCACTCCAGCAATTTTTTTTAATACCTCCTTGGCTCTACCATGTGCGCGCAATAAGCGTTCGTGCACGAACGCACGCGTCTGTGGCAACGCTGCAACGCTGTGCTAGTGTTACAGCACGCTCGCTGCGTAGACATGTTCAGATGCGTTACTAGGCTTGCATTCCCCCTCGCTCGCTTCGGCGATCCTGTTTCGCTGTGGAATAAAAGAATTGACATGGCGTTTGCTTAGCAATTTCTCGCAGTGAATAAAAAATTGAGCGTGGCTCTGCTCTCGCAAACGCCAAGGGCCAGTGGAGCTCCAGCAGAAGTTCCCCATTTCCCCAGCGTGGGGTAGCCAACCGGGCATGTGCCTGGTTAACCTCCCTGTCTTGTCTCTTGTTTCCTTCCTTCCTTCCTTCCTTCCTTCCTTCCTTCCTTCCTTCCTTCCTTCCTTCCTTCCTTCCTACATCAAGCAAGAGCGGCTTCCCCCAGCTCCACTGGTCCTTGGCGTTTGCGATAGCGGAGCGTCGCTTGATTTTTTAAAATGTCCTCTGCAGCCCATAAGCGCCAGTATTAGGAATGCATGTTTTCAGGGTGACCTTGAGCTTCTGTAATGCGCCATTGTTCTAGTATATGCCTCCCGTTTGCCTCACATTTTAGGAAAAGATTTTTATGGCGTGGTGCTTGCAGTATTGGGCACCTGCATCAGGAGTCGGGGGTTCGATTCTTGCGAAATCCTGAAATTTTGAGCTTGCTTTTCATTCCTCGCTGCTTTTATGTTTTGTTTTCTTAGCCGACTTCACCTTATTATTTGTTTAATAATTTATATTGGTTTTCGTAAGCGGACACGCTCTTACAGCGCTCTTTGACCTTAATCCGGCTTACAGATTAAGATTACAGATTAAGGATTCGGCAGAAATCATGGCTTCCCTAGTCCTAAGACTGCGGACAAATAAGGAGATCGTAGTTTAGCGCAAACGCTTGACCACTGAAAGCGGTAAACAGGCTTAGCGCTCGACTGAACGAAGGAACAGGAGACTGAATCGTGGCCGGATTGGAAAGGCGTGCGGGCGAGTGCCCGCGTGCCCCTCCAATCCGGCCATGACCGAGTGTGTCTCGGAACGCTGGTGACATGATGAGTGCCGCCAACGGCGTTGCATGTATTGAGCATTGATGGTGTACGGGATGAAACAGAACGAAAAATGTCGCTTTTATTCAGTGACCAAGCAAAGGATTACTGAGATTTAGCTTCCCATTTACTATCCGTTACGTGCAGACCAGGGTATGCACAACTGCGGTGTATGCATGCAGGGAGCTCAGTAAGCCAATGCGTGTCCGAAAAACGTCTGTGTTAGCGGCGTTGCTTTGGCGGTGGCAGAGGCCATTAAGCGCCGCGCGGATGGGTGTCGAACGCATTGCTCGTCTGTTAAATGTCGTTAAAGGGCCCCTCACCAGGCTTGACAGTATTGAGCTAACGAGCGCAATGCATACACTGGGCATTCACGATCACATCTGCCAAAATTTGCAACACTACGCGCCGCGGAAATGGGTGGAATTTCAAACTGAACTCTGCTAGCCCTTCTTCTCGCGGGCGCACGCCCAGAGAATGAGGGGATGACGTACTACACGATGGAACGGCACTACGTAGGCGTTAGTGCTGTGGCGTTGGTCCTCTACGTAGATGACTGTGCTCAGACGTCGCCAACAGTAGCATGTGGCACCGCGATAAATATTAGAAACGACATGTGTAGTTTATGTAATTTTTTGCTTGAATAGATTAATAAAACTTGAGAGAAATAACGAGACACACAAAGGTAATGTGTGCGTCTTTTTCATTTTTTTTTCGTGAATTGCAGCAAGGTTCGGGGCTAATGTGCCTCCGTTTCGCATGCTTTCGTGTCCCCGCTGTTAGCGTATCGAGAAGATACCAGCCCTGGAAAGGACAGTAATGTCCTGGCGCGTTCGATCACTTATTATGTTCATTTATTCTACCGCGTCCAAGTAAACGTTAATGCGGCACTGGGTCATGATACCGCCACTCTCGTGCCAGTGAAATGTCGCAGTTTTCATGCCCGTCCCGCAGAAACGGGCAGCACACCACAGAGAACGCCGACACAGCGCCCATGGCCGCTACATAAAAAGCAGGGTAGTGGCCGTGAAACGCCGCTCGCGTGCTCGGGCTGGCTCGGACACGTCATGCGCACGTGACCATGCATGCTCGTGACGTGTTGATGCGTATACGTCATGTGATCCTCCGGCTCCGCTGCCGAAGAGGGCAGGGAAGGGATTTGGCTTGTGAAGGCTACACGGAGCGAGTGGCAAGGGCTTGCAACTCGCCTCCTCGCATGATGGTTTCACGCCGCTACAAATTATTGTTTTTCTCAGCTAATAATAAACCGATTTGAAAAATTCTTGCGGCATAATGCTCTTCATTTGGCACACAACAACTTCCAGCGTCTAACTAAAATTTGCCATATGGCCTGGTGAGGGGCCCTTTAAATTAACATTCAACGGGCAGGTAATTACGAAATCACATTCAAAGATATTACTGGGAAAGTGTCACTTCAGCTGACGTGGAAACTGTAGCATACGCATGATTAAACCTTTTGGCCCTGGCGTCGTCAATTGACGACACCACATAAAATTTCTCCTAGCACCTCAGAAACTAAACCAAAACTGCTATATCTTAAGGAATTATCTCTTCAACCATCCTCACTGTGATCGACACCACCATTGTGGCATTTTTGCGATGTTGGGAGCCGCAAAGAAGAAGAAGCTTGACCGCAGTAACCCTTTTGGAAACACCTTTACGTGCTATTGGAATGAATTTATCTGTGCCTGTGATTTTGTGTTTTGGAGCCCCTGTTTCTGGTTTCTCCATTGTGAAGGTTTGCATGGCTGTGAGGGATTGCCTCAATGAAACCAATCGGTTAACTAGGTAATCTATATTATTATACTTCTGTGTCAATACATGTATATATTTTAAAAATTCGGGCATTGATTTATTTTCTTTTATTATTGTTATTTTTTTTCATATTTGATCAAGCGTCAAATATTCCTATCAAATTTATAAGGTTTCTATTTTGTAACCTCCCTTCTAAAGTATTATAACATGTTATAAACTACTCAATTCTTGGCCAATCCCCCACAGTGGGCGTGAGCCAAAGTTGAAGGTGAACAAGAACAAGAACACAGGTGACGCCGAGGGGGGCAAGCTGTGGCGGGTAGGCGCCGTTTTCGGGGCGAAGTCCTGAAGTTGTTTCAAGGACTTCCACGCTGACGTTCGTTCAGATTTTGTGTACTCTAGTGAGCAGCAGAAATAAAGATGCCTTTTTTTCATTTCATGACCACTGAGCCCTGATGACTTAATTTCACGCCATGTCTGTAAATCCATAAATACTTACACCACCGGCTCAATTTTTAGCTTGTGGTCCTCTGAGACCGTAACTATTAGGAAAATACGCACTAAAAAGGTATCGGACAAAAATAAAAATTCCAGGGCCGAAAGGGTTAATACACATAAGGAAACTTCCGTTTAGTTGAGGATAGGCAAGAAAATATTTGGAAGGTATAATTTAAAATAGGATTTTTACTCAGCTGTAAAGCGTGCTTTGCCTGTTAGACAAGCGCGCTATAAGGCAAAGCTGAGTGCAATTTATAATATTCAGAAGTGCAATGAGAGATGGGATGAAGCTGTCAGAAGTAAACGATTTAAAAGGTATCTACAGGGAAGTAAAGCACCCGCAGTCAAGAGCAAGCAAAAATACAAAAAAAAAGTAAAAAGCGGGAGTGCAACTAAATCAGTGGATTGCGTTTGGAAGAAAACAACGTCGCACATTTGGTAATAAATTGGACATGACGGACGATTGGTCATTTGTTATTCTGTAACATGAAGAAAGTATTCTTATGCAAACTACATGTATGAAAGCGTGTTACGGCGCTGCACTTCGTCGTGTAAGTGTAATTTATTTACCCTTGCTCGCTTCTTTTATTGTCTTCCATTATACGCACGCCTACAAAAATTACACCATTTCCCGCTAAAGGGGACCATGAGGCAATGCGAAGCCGGAGCACTTGCACGATCGTGCTCCGTTGGCGTTCGTTGGGGATGCTACCGACCTCGCGTCGTGGAACGCGAAGAGGAACGCTACGCGCGTCGTGTGTTCCCTCTAGCCTGGCCGTTAATTCTCACAGGGCGAGCGAGGAACGCGGTCGATAGGCGCGCGAGAGGGGGCAGCGTAGGAGAGGAGAGAGAGGAGGAGGGGACGCGTATGCGCTGGCGCTGATCACGGCGTTGCGCAGGAGAGAATTTCGGCATGTCGAGCCCGCATTTCAGAGGAGGAGCGAAGAGGACGGGAGAGGAGGATAGGAGAGGGGGAGGCGAGAGGGGAATGGGAGAGGGGGATGGGAGAGGAGGAGGGAAGTGGAGGTGTGTGGAGAGGGCTTGAGCATGCGCAGTAAGGGTGGTCACGCCGCACACCACCACCGGTTTGAACTCCGCTATAAGATGCTTCGCATCTAAAACAGAATGCGCGTACAAATTAAGGTTTTCTAGGCTGTCACCTATTCTGAAGGATAGAGGTAGAGAAAGAGGCAAACATCTTGCCGCACTGCCTGGAATTCCCTAATTGTTTTCGTCCACGTGTTGAGCATGAAGTCAGTAGTGCTTCATCGCAACTTACAGTATTACGGCCTCAAGAAGAGTGTGGTCAAATCTTTAATTTCAGAGCCACGGCTCTTTGGCGGCGTTTAAAGTTCAATGCAAAGCCCTCTCTCCCACTAGCGCCATATGCCGGTGCTCTTGGCATGTCGTTCGCCGCCTGTGCTGGCAACTGCGTGGAGTTTGTCATTGGAATATACCAAGGAGGTTGGAATATACCACGGTCGCCACGTAAAAAAATTGGCCGCGTATCTGCGTGCTTCGCTGCAAATGTCGTGTAAAGACGATAGAAGAGGCGCTGTGTGAGATATGGACGCCATCTGGCAATACGTCGGGAAACATGAGTGCTGTGTTGCGTGCTGGTAGTCCCGGCGCAGCAGCAGGCGAAGACCGGCGGTGACCAACGCGACCGGCGGGGACGCCAGCCAGCCCGAAAACGCGGTTTGGCGCGAAGCGCTGAAGCAGAGAAACGTCCGCACTCAACGAGTACTCTGCACACACTCTTTTATTTACACGTCGCCTGGGTAAAACAGGAACGCCAGAGCGGCGCCCACAACCGGCAGCCTGAAGGCCGCCCACAACGCTGCTTTTTCATTTTTTAAATATTTTTTTTCACCTTCTTGGCCTTCTCAAAACTAAAGTTTTTCAACACCAACCCATGGCATTCGTACAGTGCAATACAGAACCGAAACCGAAACACAACAATGAGCTCGTGCGAAGGGCACGGAGGAAGGCAAATTTCAGCGCAGTCGCATTTTCAGCTTTGTTGAAACAGCGCTCACTAGACGACGACGAAGTAAAAGAAGGCACAGGACAGGCAGCGCCTGTCCTGTGCCTTCTTTCACTTCGTCGTCGTCTAGTGAGCGCTGTTTCAACAAAGATGAACGCATACCAACTCGCTCAAGCTTCCATTCTTATGCATTTTCAGCGCAGCTTAAGAAACTAGGGTCCTTAAAATTACGTATGTATGCATTTTCTATTAAAGGAACACGCCACCTAATACTTGCCTAGTGATGTTGCACCTCAGATATGCATGATATTTACTTTTTGATCGACAACGTTCACAAGTATGAACAGCCGTACCAGTTCAAGACGGCTGGCCCTTGGGCCCTTGGGCAAGTGGTTCAACTTTGGCCGAGTGGCTGTATCGAGGGACGTGCCGACAAACAGAAAGACAGAAAGACAGACCAAAATTTCTGCGTTTAAGTTCCCCAAGAAAGACTATCGTCTTTAAAAGAAGGTGCGGCCTGTTGCGGGCCGCCGAAGCGGCGTCTCGGGCCTAGTTCGCCTCACGCCTGCTCTGGCACCACTGCTCGTCCGCGGAGAAGCGCTTCCACACACGCATTAGTACGCGCGACAGTGACTCTAATCATGCCGTAAATACGCGTTTTGTAGTTACACATCACAGGTTCGATACTGAAGTCGTTATTAGAAGTGCCTATTATACACCACATATGTGAACAGTTTGCCGTAGGAGTACCAATCTTTCGTAGAGTGCGCCTCAATACTCTCCATGAATGGCGCCCGTTTGACTCACCTGAAATGAAAAGTGTCCCTGAATCACTTATCCCGGTAATGGGGAGGCAATCGCCGGGCTGATTCCAAGGGCTGACGTATAGGCCCTCCGAAACGCACCGCGAAAGCACGCACAATTTAAATGTAGGTCCTTTTAGTGCGCCAACGAACGCCGGTTAAAGCCAAGAGTTGGAGCCAAGGAGTTAGAGCCAAGAGTTGACAACACAGACAAAATGTGTTCTCAGTTAAGGCAGTACAAGCATCACAAAAACTTGCACACTCGGCAGGTATCAATTATAACTCACAATTATCGCTTCCATGGTGCTTGAAACAACGGTAATAAATTACCGCGCTACACATACCATCTCATCCTTTCGAAACTATCCAAGAACACTTAAAGGCCTTGAATATTCACCAAACATGTGCAGCGCACAATTCTTCGAACGTTTCTCGAATATTTCTCTTCCAGGAAACACTCAAATGAACTCCAGCTCTGATCACCGTCGTTCGCTGACACTCTTCAAAACAGTGCTCCCACGGCGTCATCACTCGATTCTTCAAAATCGACTGACCGCGCTACACGGCTTGCTCGAACAACATAACTTTTTCGCCAACTTCACTATGCTGTACTACCCTCCGTCGTCTCTCGTTTGGATCCTTCCCGGTATCGCGAACATTCCAAGTGATTCTTCGGCGCGTAGCACGTAGTACGTAGCACGTAGCACAGCGACCGCTAGGGGAAAGGGATTCGTCTCGCCGGTTCGTCTGCGGAAACGGTTGGTTCCACGGTTGGAAAGCTTGCTAAGCTTGAGGGCGCGGGTTTAATTTCCAGCCAACGTTGCATCATTTCGATGAGAGTGCCCACGTGCCTAAAAAACCTCAGGGCACTCGTCTGCTAAGAGTACTTTTGTGCTTGGATTTAGACACATGTTAAAGAACCCCATGTGGTCAAAAGTAATGCGGATTCCTCCCCTAAAGCGTGCATCATGATTGTATCGTTATTTGGCTTGTAAAAATGAAACTAACTCACTAACTGACTGACGGACTAACTGGGCGCCACGGTGGTACATTGGTTACGGTGCTCGGCTGCTGGCCTGAAAGTCGGCGGTTTGATCCCGGCAGCGGTGGTCGCATTTCGATGGACGTGAAAGGCTAGAGGCCAATCTACTTAGATTTCGGTGGATGCTGAAGTGCCACAGGCGGCCTAAATTTTCGAGGCCTTCAGCTACGGTGTGGCTCATAATCACATCCTAGTTTTGACACGTAAACATCTCAGCGAGTGAACTGACTTACCAATTAAACAATGTAAAACTTAACAGTCGATGCTTTGGCCTCGTACGTGCTGCCGATAAAAGGACTGCATGGTAGTGATGACAGCGCGAATGCATTTTAGGTGTTAGTACTGAAATTATCGCTATAACAGACCGCAGGTAGGGCAGAGTACAAAGAGATAAGACTTTAAAATGTGCAAAAACGAAATTAGAAGTCAGTGACATCGGAAAGAAATTACAAACAAGTATTCCATTATATTGCTACGTGCATATTGAATCTGCACCTGGACGATGCTCGTGGTCGCCGTACGAAGACGTCGAAGAGCTCACTTTTGCTCGTACTGTGAACAAGAATTCCTTGTTAATGAATTAAAAAAATTCAATTTTTCTGTACCTCGGAATACCACCAATCTTTAAATCGTGTATTAGGAATCAATTTGTTGTTCCCAACGTTTCGTTTCATTTGTATTTACTTATATTATTTGAGCATTTATTTTACCGTACGACTAAAAGTACGTCATTTTATTTCTAAAAAAATTGACTTCCCCCCTTACGTTTCCCTGATCTTTTAATATTTACATTCGCATTAACCGACGGCTTCTTGGCCAATAAGTAGCTGGGCGAGATGGTAACGAAAACAAAAAGGCTGTTTTCGTGTGGTAAAAGTATTTTCGTTTTTTTTAATGCGAAGCATTCTCTAGCGAACCCAAGTTTAAGCGTTTCTATCTACGTATCTATCTTTCTATTTATCTAGCCGCCTTTGTCTGGGTGCTCTCGTGATCGCCTCCTTAGCTTGGTGTAGACCAAAATTGACGTGGGAGAGTAAGAGGGTTTCACGAATATCCCTGTTTGGTCACGACATGAATAACGTGAAAATCCTGTCGCGTACGTCGTCAAACCCTTACCTCCAGACACGTGTGACATATGCCCGTATACCACGGGCCACGGTATACGAGTATGCGCCACAGGTGATTGACTGTTTACATCTACCCAGGAACGGAGAGAAAAGACATTGGTAATTTAAATTCGAGAGCGTTAAGAAAAACCGACATCTGCAGCGTTGACCCGACGAATGGGAAGAATCAAAATTAGGATCTCTGCAGGAATCGAGCCCAAGCATTTTGCGTGGCAATCAGGTATTCTACCACAGAGCCACGCCAGGTCTATAAACTGGTTAGGAAATACAGCCTAAGCAGGCGCAGTGTCTGTGCAACGTCAATCGTGGTTGTGGTGCTGGCTGTATACGTCAATTGTGGTTGTGGTGCTGTCTACATAACTTTATAAAAAACGCAATAAACATTACGTATGTACTCCTATGATACGGGCATCATATCAGATTAACGTCTGCAGTTCCAGTGTTGGCTCCGCTTTTATAGCAGTATTGTGTATGCTCTAACACGAGTCCTGACGTTACATCAGACAATAAGTTACCCTTTCAACACCATTGTTGTCGACGTGCCTGGTAAGCCCACGATGTGCACACAGCTACTACACTTACACAAACACGTCGATCCACCTCGTAACGCTTGGCTCAAAGCCATAAAATACAGCATAGAAGTACTCGCCGACTGCTTCGCATGAAACGGATTCTCATAACGCGTGGGATCTGCACATATTTTTTTTATCTTCTTGTTCTTATCTTTTAAATTTTCTTATCTACACCAATGTCTGAACCATCGACATCATGGCACATACATATATAGCCCATGAAGTGGATGGGAGGATGACCGCCGCTGTAGGTCAGTGGTGGAGGATCGAATGCGTTATTCGAAGGTCGCAGGTTCGGTCCCTGCCTGTGGCAAATTATCTTTTCGTCCACTTTACTTTCTTTGGCATTGTTGTCTGTTAGTTCTTATTATTATCGTGTCTAGAGAGAAAAAACGAGCCCTTAAAAGTGATCTTTCCAACAAAATATGGTTGTTAGTCAGCGCCGTGTTTGTGTCATCTCGTCTTCGTCTTGTTTTAGAGCTCTTTCATCATTGAAATCCAGAACATACCAACCCGACCAATTCAAGAAGCTATACAGAGTCTACGCGACATCTTTGGTAAACCGTCCAGCCGCCAACCGGCTGCGCGCAAGGAGCTCGCTACCCGTGTGTAGTCGTCAACTTAATCGCATGTCTCGTACACACTGGACGTGCTGGCGCTCTGCCGGGAAGTGCACGTACAAATGACAGAGGCTGACAAGTTGCGGCGTATACTGAAAGGAATTGCGGACGATGCTTTTAATTTTCTTATCTACAACAACGTCTGAACCATCGAAATCATGGCTGAAGAATGCCGCCATTCGAAATGGTCCGAAGCCGCCGCGTTGTCCCACAGTTTCTACGATAGTGTTAACATATAAAGGGCGAAGAATAGCTCGCGCACAATTACTTCACATGGCGCAGGTTGATTTCATATGATGACGGAGCCGATAACATTTGAAATCTCTCCTCACGCGTTTGACATTTTCCTTCCCTGTAAAGTATGCTTTGCCTGTTAGGCTGTCCTGTCTTGCAACAAAGCTTAATAAAAGTAAATTTCGAGCAATATGGAGGGAGACTACAAGCTCCGAAGCTCAAATGTGTTTATATATGCGCCAGGACACCTGATGTGCTCAGCCGATTTCCTGTTCCGCTGGTCGCCATCCGCCGTGACCTGGTCTTGAGGTCGCTTCGGCGTTGGCTTGGTCCGCTGGGCCGCTGTTCCTGAGGCCTCAACTGGGCGTGCAGGGAAACCGCCGCCCTCCCGGTTTGCTCGGCTGTCAACCCTGCCTCCTGTGCGGTCACGGGGCAAACATAGCGCCGACATGCTTCCTTCCGACACCACGACGGTCGTGATGACTCCGTACGGTGAGTGACATACAATTAGTGCTAAACGTACTCATCGTGCTCCGGGTCTTCTGAAGCGTTGCCCCTAAGGAACCATAACGCGTTACGTGAACGATATAGACGTTACGCTAACGATAGAGTTATAGAGTGAGCCCCGCAACGGTGGTCTAGTGGTTATGGCGCTCGACTGCTGACCCGAAGGTCACGGGTTCGAATCCCGGCCACGTCGGCTGCATTTTCGATGGAGGCGAAAATATTTGAGGCCCGTGTATTTAGATTTAGGTGCACGTTAAAGAACCCCAGGTGGTCGAAATTTCCGGAGCCCTCCACTACGGCGCCCCTCATAATCATATCCTGGTTTTTGGACGTTAAACCCCGGGAATTATTAAAGAGTTGTCGAGTCGTCTGTTGCCTATCTGTCTCAAGAGTGTTGTATATGAACCTCTTGCCCTCGTCCACGTGTCGTCCCTTGCTGTGTGAGCGCCTGGGCCCACGAACCTTCGCACTATACACTACTGTAGAAAGTAATTCGCGTCCACAAATAAGAATTCCGTAGGGTATGTTTCGAAATATTTTACGCGATGTTAGTCTAGACAATCACTGCAGGTATCGATACGTTCAGCTATCTTCTCTTGAATGTGCCATTAAGTCAACGGCACTTATGAGTCGGTAAAATGATTCCTCTTCATCACTGAGAGATCGTTCACATTCCTGTATAAGTACCGCTGCGTATTACATTTTGCAGTGAACGACACTGGCGTCGTCACTCCCGGCTTTTCACTCTACGTTCTAGATTCTAGGGATTCAGGATCACGCGAAGCTTGTTTATTTGAGCGTTGCTTAACAGATTACCAGTAAGGAACGAAAGAAGGAAGGAAGGAAATATAAAGGACGAAAACTGGGAGGTCAGTCACAAACGCGTTTTATGGCCGGTAAGCGAGGCTAAATCCTATAGACCATGCGTTCCTTTCAAGCAGTTGCAAGAGTGCCCTCATACGTACCCACAGATAAACTGCGGGCCTCACTGTTAACTGCTATTTCATTACTGCAGAACACCAAGGAATAATGGGATCAAAGCAATGCTCATTTCAAAGGACAGCGAAGCTTTCGTGTATAACTTTAGAAGGGAAGGTATACACAAATTGGCTAAAGGCTGGCATTTTACCAAGACTGATATGCCCAACATAATAATCCTAGGTTGAGGTCCTAGGAGCCTCTGGGTGCTTCGGTTTGATGGGGCTCTCTTGTTCACACTAAAGTGATGGTAACCAGCCATCTTTTCCTCTAACACTCGTTCATTTCGTTTAATTAAGCTAAATGTCAGTTTCCACTTCATTATGCACGGTAAGCGATTCTGCTAAACATCACTTAAGCCAGCGTATTGCAGCCTTTACTAAAATGACAGCAAGGCCGTTGAAAAAGGTATATAACCAATGGCAAAAGGTATTCAACTGTTGACAATACTGCTCTCATAAGCTGAACGTTCCATGTTGTACTTTGCATTCGATTACATGTAGTTGCAATGCGTGTATTGCTGCTTCTATATATCTATGATGGTAAGTTGGAAATGTACGCTACTTTTGAACGCAACGTTTAAAGGCCTTTTAGCTACTAGAGCTGCAATGAATAGAACGTGTTAAATACCGCCATGCAGAAGGAATTGAGTCAAAAACGCCACAAGTTTCTGAATAAAACAAAAAAGGTGTGTATGTATAATGCCAAAATCACGGTACACCATGTGTGAAGCAAAAAATACTGCCTAGCAAGTACATCACGAAAAGAGCATCAGCAAGGAATGCTGCAAACAAACGGTGAGCCATGAAATTCTGTGTGAGAAGAGAACAAAACGAGCGAAGCAGTTTCTTTGTTCGTTATTGGGCAAGCGCCAATCACTTTGTCTGGGAGCACACACCTCTGAGAGGGCGGAATCTGCAGAACGCGTCACCAGCAGTAAACACACAAGAAAAGGACGAAATATCTATGTTTGCACTTGCCACGCAGTAACATCGTAAAAAAAAAAACGGCATAAATTACCAATGCGTCTCGTCTGCCAATACATGCAACACTTTTCATATTGACACAAAAGAATCGGGAACTCAGCAAGCTACGCAAGAAAAGCTGACACGCGTGCCTCTGAAAGCCGGTGAATATTTGCGTAACCATGAGCTAAACAAGCGTAAGCGCATCTTCCAAATCGTAGCTGCGAGCCCCCCGAAATTTTCTTCCCTCGAGCGGGCACATTGTCTTGGAAGCAGCTCGGTGACGTTGAAACAACGACGCAACAAAAAGCCGCTGCACTCTTAAAAGTCCAGTGCCCGAACAGACTACCCTGGCCGCACTGCCATATTTTGCTCACTTCTGCAGCAGTAATCTCCGAGCTATCTTGGTACTGACGTAAGCCTCCGTTATTGCCTCGGATGTTATTCATCCTTATGCAGGCGCATTATGCGGTAGGGCTTAATCATAAGGACAGCCTCTCGCGACGTGCTCCCAATTTTGCCTTGTTTGCTTCCTTCCAGAGTGCTCGTTGTCGAAGCACCGGCAACAATCTTCACCGGCCCGCATTTTAATGAATTCATAGAAAATGAGACCCTAAGGCTTAATGCACTTTTCGCAGGTGTATATTTCACCCCTTCCTAAATATTTCTTTGCTTGCGCCAGGTTTTCAAGCTTCGACGATGCTCACCAATTGAAAAAGGCAAAAAATGGAACGCTGAAGTTTATATATTTCGTTAGTCCTAGATAAACATAATACATAGTTTCTTTTTTCCCAGCAGTGTCAGGAAACTGTCTTTGATGAAGCGTTTTGACTACACTAAAGCGTAATATCGAGCGGCTCACTGTGCACAAGTTCACGTATATCAGTGAGTGCGTATGATGAGAAACGTTTTGTAACGCAGGAAACACAGACACAAAAGACGAGGCGAGGACGCACGAGTCACGTACCAACCAACGAGACATAAAGACCAAGAGGCCCAAATCGCCACAATTATGCTTATGTTGGCTTGTGGAGGAGACGTCATATGATAGTTTAGTTTCTTGCTTCATTAAGAACACCACCTTATTTTCTCTACAGGCCGATTTCACCAATGAATAACCACGAATTAGGAACTCTACATTGCCGACTATGCGATAATAGGAAGACGACTGTATGTAAAAAAAGAATTGGCGAAGGTTGCACTAAGTCGCGCAAGGCTTTAAACAACGTAACTGGATGATTCTGAAGTCTGCCCTGGTTGCTTCTAAGTTCTTGCTACGCTTTAGCTAGGTTAGTCACGACACGGATGTCCAAACTCCAGAACTGAGCACTCGCATCTCTCATAGATCTACGGCCACGTCGTCGTTGGCGTAGGGCTTCCATCTCTACGGGCTCTTCTCGCAGCCGCCGCTGTCTTTCCTGTTCCCTAGAATGGCAAGTTTTCTATGTCTCTATTTCCATTACTCCTCTCCATTTCTCTCTCTCTCTTTTACTTTCTCCCTCTCGCTGTCTTAGAGAACCAGTCATGAGCAGTGGGATTTACTCCTCCTCACCATCACATCTCACCTCCTAACGCTCACTTCACTTTTCCAACCCCTTGCTACACTGTACTATGCATGGCTATGCTATGCTCTGCTAGAGTGCCTGGATAGCCGAGTGGCTAGGACACTCGCCTTCAATTTTTCGACAAGAATAGTTCTCTTTCCTTTTCTTTATATCTTCCTTTCCGTCTCTCTGCTTGTTTCTCTCTTTCTGTCGTTCCTTCTCTCTCTCTCTGTACTCGTTCTCAGGGTTATCACAGGCAATGTCGTAGCGGTGAGTATAGTGGGATCTGCCTAAACTCTGTGACACATACCCACTCATGATGATGACAGCTTTCTGGTAGGCCGCACATTACGGCTAGCTTAACCCTTTGAGAGCCACCTACGAAGAAATGTATGTAGATGCGTCATAATCAATAAAATGTTACTTCAAGGCACTCGATAATATATTGCAATAAAAATAATTTCGTAATACGCCAATTTATGTTTGTTACGGTAATCATTCCTAATTATTATGTAATTATATATCTATTTATTCTGAAGCCATTCATACTCAGTTTCTGCATAAATAGAATGAAATTTCAGGCTGGAAATATAGTGCAAATTTGTTTTCGGTTCTGTCCATGTTGAGTAAAGAAAAATTATCCTTATGACGTGGGTCGCGAGAAGCGGCACGTCGAACGACTCGTCGAATGTGGTAGTGCCTTCAGCAATGCGATCATATGCAACTGTACATTGCAAAATGAAGTTAAATGCAAACAAATTTACTATGCAGAAGGTTCAATTCATCCAAAGCTACCGAAATCTGCAGAACGCGTCACGATCAGTAAACACACAAAAAAGAATGAAATATTTTTATTCGCACTTGTCACACAGTAACATCGAAAAAAAAAACACGTGCTCTTTCTTAGCCAGAAAAAGTTTCAAGAAAGCAATAGCAACAACAAGTTGCAACCAAGCAACCAATAGCAAGAACAAGTTGTGTACACGATTGTGTACATAGCGTGTCAAAAGGTTAAACAGATGCGCTGTTAAAACTAATATCAGGCGAAGCTTGCGCTAAGGCACGTAAGGCTTGAAAGAGCGAAACTGGATGATTCTGAAGAATAATCTGGTCACTTCTGGGTTGTTTCTGGGTCTTAGCTAAGTGATGCAGGTTGTTTCTAGGTTGCTTCTCAGCGCAGATAGAGAGAGAGAGAAAGCTCTTTAATGCAAAACATAGAATTCTGCCGGCGTAGGTTCGAGTTAAACCACAGACAGTCATAGACACGAAACAGATGTCCAAATTCCAGAGACAGAACCTCGCGCTGAAACCAAGCGTTCGCACCTCTCGTAGATCTACGGCCACATCGACATTGGCGTAGGGCTTCCACCACTTCGGGGTCTTCTCGCAGCCGCCGTCGCCTCTCCCGTTCCCTTAGTATTATCTCGTTGTACGTACTCGGGGTCTTCTCGCAGCCGCCGTCGCTAGGTAGCCATTTGTTGGGCTCACTGTTTCCTTCTTCGTTTTTAGTGGACCAGTGGTGAGTTGTGGGATTTGTCCAATTTCTGTGACACATACCCATTTAGGATGATGATAGCTTTCGCGTAGGCCGCACGGCACATACCCGTAGGCCGCACAAATTACGGCTAACTTAAACGGCTTCGCTGTTAAAACATCGGCATGTGGCTCCACGTCAAGGCTGCTAAAGGTTGTGGCTTCATCACTCAACAATACCCGAGTTAACCAACAGCCTGTTCAGCGAGGTATTAACTTTTTTTTCGTTAAACACCGCAGCAACACTACCAGATCTACATTTGTAATAAACTGGAATGTGTTTTAAGGAGGACTGGTCAGGAATGCTTTTAAGTTACAATTGAGTGGGCTATAATTTCTTTCTGATTAGAAGGCTATATGTGTGTCCCTGACGATGCGCCTAACAACACTGTTTACGAACTTTTAATCACAAATATTTATTTATTTATTTATTTATTTATTTATTTATTTATTTATTTATTTATTTATTTATTTATTTATTTATTTATTTATCTTCAACTATGCGCAACAATGTTTTCGCGCTCCAAATGCTCAACTGCCCGCATTGACGTTGGCTTCCCCCCACTATGGCTATTTTAAAGGTGAAGCCTAACATACGAATACACTACGAATAGCGGCGCTTTGTAAAGCATGCGAAAATGAAGGAAATGACGTATGTACCCGTGCTTTAGTCTTCGAATGACAAATGACACTAGCATGTTTTCTGCACGTGTTTTCTCAACAGGAAACGTTTGGCTACGGATGACGTACCGGTAGCTGAAATCGCTGAAGCGTCAGCAGAAAGCAATGGAGGCCCAGGCAGGATATTGAGAAAACATCATTAAAGTAATATTGAGGATGTTTTCGTAAGTAAATTCCTAAAACAGTTTGCCTGTGGTTTTGTATATATTGCTGGTATGTTTTTTGTGTTTTTTTGTTTTTAAATTCGCGCGTGGCTTTTACGCGTCGGCGACTGTTAAAGCATGCGCGATATTCCGTGTAGAACACTAATATTTTCTATGGAATTCGCAAGTACACCCTCGTTCTATACAATCTTCTCTGTCTTCTTTCTGTGTATTCCACGTCTTGTTTTCAATTTGGCGACGATATGCCTTTCTGAGCTCCGAAGAACTATCAGTTGCAATAAATCCCTGGTGACAAGTACAAGTGTACTTAAAGTAACGTGAAGTGAGTGCATGACTACGATAGTATTTTCAAGGTTAACCAATCTTTTTATGTCCCTACGTCAAAATGAGCAACAGTCGGGTGTTTGAAAAAAAAAACAGGTCAAGGTAGCTGAGTCTAAATTAACCCTAGCATCCTATTTTGTGGCATCAAACACGCTAAAAACCCAAGAAACATAGGTTGGTGCGTCAAAAAAATATAGCAGTCACTGTTGTAGTTGCTATTTATGTAAGCATAAATGAACACACATACAGACATGAGAAGGAGCCACTGTCTAGTGTAACCAACACGTCTAACCACTCGAAAAGGTGTGAATTGACACACGTATCAAAGATAAGAAAAGACAATTACCAAACGGCCGGGTCTACTGTTGGGTGCAAGGTCGCTTGTCGAGAAACCGCAGATCCTCTTAAGGCAGTCCACAATACACAATGTCATCACAAATTATGACCTTACCATGACAGAAGTCTATATCAGTGTCTATCCTTTCTCCTTTCTCGCATCTGCCAACTGGCACCACATTGACTTATGGTCCAATATTCATGCTTCGCGCGCCACTGCGCATGATCTAAACGGTCGGACAGATATGCCGACCATCGCTAGGAAATCAAAACTCGCGCTCCTCGTTTTCCCGCCACTGAGGCGCAGGCGCGCGTGTTCAGCGTCCATGTTGGAGTCCTCTTCCGCGCATGCGCACAGACGCGGAAGCGCCGGTGCGCACACGACGGCGCCGGCGGGCGACGCACTTGTCGTGTCGCATCGATTGCGGGTGGGCGCCCAGGCTGTGCCGTGATTGGTCGGTGCACCGGCCCTCGCCAGGTTCCCGGATGCCGGGGGGAGCCCGGGCTCAGTTGGTGGTAGCCCAGGCTCCGGCGTGACTGTCGCTCGCTCGGCTCTCGACGCTCGCGGCGGGAACAACCGCTACCCGGACGCTCGATCAGGTAAGGCGCCCGACTGCTCGCTGCGTTTTTGCCGCTCGCGCGACACCGTGGCGTGCGCACACGCGTGCGCGTGAGTCGTGTGTTTGTGAATGTGCGCGCTGCGTTTCTCGGCTACCCGTGACGTATATCTCGGATGATTCCTCGGTGGATTGATGTTCGCGATTGCCGATGACGCACCGATTTATTTTCGGGCCATCGAAGAACAGCGGAGTCGGACACTAATGGAGGCGACACCGTTGAAATTGATGTCGTTGGTTCGGATAAGCTTAACTTTTAGCAGAAATTGACGTCTATATCGAGGTAATGTACTGAAAAAAAAAAGTACGCTTCTTTATTTCCCATGACACCGCGCTTGAGAAAGGACGTTTTCGCTACGTTGATGGAAAAACATAAAGCGGGAACGTGACGACGCAGGTACGCCGTAGTGACCGTTAGAGCTAGCTTACTTTTTTTGCGACGTTTTTGCAGTGTACATATGTGTCTGATTTACTGCAGTCAACCTGTCAGTCTGTCACTGTCTATCATTGCATTGATAACTCGATCAGAATCAACGAAGAACAGCGCATATGCCGCCGTGCCTGATAATAGTTGCACATCTATATCTAGCATTGGTTGACGATGTCCAGAAATTCAGCTGTGCGGCAGTAACGAAAAACGTTTATTTGTTTTCGCCGCTTGTTACGCGTGATGCGCAGTAGCGTTCTGCGCCTTAACTGTGGCCACGTTCGTTAATCATCTCACGGTGGTAGATGAAGTGTCATTGCGTTGTACACCACTTAAAAATGGTCAGAATGGTTGAAAGAAGTTTTTACCTCAGTATGCGTTAATTACTGCCGTAGTTTTGAGCAAAATAATACTACGTTCGTAACAAAATATTGATGAAAGGTGACCGTCGTTTCCGAGACAAGCTAGAAGAAAACCAACTTTCATAAATAACATTTTTGAACTTGCTCTCATGTGCCCGTGCTGCTAATGTATTATACTGGTTGGTATCCCTGATTATCCAGTTTTACAATGCTTTAGGTTATCGTAGCGGATTATTTTGCCGATCTATTCAGAAACAACGAGACCCGCCAACACAAGTGGTGCGTTCCTGAACATTATTCTTGTGTAGGGGAAATAAATGAAGATTAATGGACATGTTAAAGTGCCTACATATTAAGTAAAAATTAAGAATATAATGAGAATACTATTATCAGGGTAGATTGAAAGTAATTTGAAAGCCGGAGCAGGTAAAGTTAGTGCGGCAAGCTACAAAAATTCGTTTTAGTTTTGTTTTACTTCATCCATGAAAAACGTGCGTCGTATTACGTTGTTAAGTCTGCAATCAAAAGACACGCAACGCAACAAAGGACCTAGCGCGCGTGTTTAAAAATAATGTTCCAATAAATATTTCTGATAAATAAAGGAAATCTAATTTCGTTCCCGGTTCAAGATAATAGAAATAATTGGTGCGGTTTAACGTCCCAAACCCACGATTTGACTATGAGAGGCGCCGTAGTGGAGGGCTCCGGAAATTTCGACCACTTGGGGGTTCTTTAACGTGCACCTAAATCTAAGTACACGGGCCTCGAGAATTTTCGCCTGGACAGAATATGCGGCCGCCGCGGAAGGGACCATAACCACTTTACTACCGTGGCGTGTTCGGCTCAAAATAGGCTCTCAATCCAAATTTTTATTACGCACTCCAGGATGTGTTAAATTCGTGTTAGAAAAATGATGTTGGGCGCCGTTATAATAAAGTATTTCTACATTTCTGAAATACGCACAAGATAACGTGAATGATTGTATAAACGCGCGAGAGCTTCTCGCGGTATGACAGTGGCCATTAGGGCGACAATATTTGCGCCTTGCTCAGAGGTAATGGAGCATGACACGTCCAGCATTTCAGAGTGCACTGCGTGTGTTCGAATCTAATTTAAGTATCTGGGAAGCTCACCCGTAAGACTTGTCCTTTTAATCTTGCGGAATAAAGACGTGAGTGCAGCTTGTTCGCGTGAATAAAGCCTTCACTAAATGCCATATGCGCATTTCGAAAATTCTGAATAAATACTCGCTGCAAACGCAATCAAGAAGAAGCCTACACCACATTTCGACCATTTATTCTTCTTAGTACAAGTGACAAATAGCTCTTAATGACAAAAGGAATACATGAACTCGAAAGCAACGGTAATTTCCGCTTATTCATTGCTGCAGTGCGTGCGTATATTAATATACTTATGGCTTTGACAGCAGAACGTCGTGTAATAACATGGGAAATGGGCTTTCTTTCCTTGCGGGTGGAATGTTTTCGGTGGAAGTCTTTTTGAAGGAGAGTGCATGGAGAGTGGAGTAGTGGACGGCTTCAGGGAGTCGATTATTACAGTGTTTTCTCGTTTGAATGAACAAACGACCAAATAATATGAGCACTTGTGGGAGCTGCCGTACGATACACAGATGTGATGGCTAATGCGCGAGAAAGTGCAGTCAGCAAACTATTGTAATGCAAATATGCAAATAGATGTTATTTTCTAGTGCAGCAGAAAACTAGTGCGCAGTACAAAGTCGCAATAATACGGGCTGTAAGCAGTACCCAAAATGACTATTGTTGTCTCCATTTTATTATTTCTTTTTTGTTTTTGTTTTTTCTCTTTTGGTAAGGAACTGTATCTATAGTGATCCCCTGTGCACAGACTGCGGTGGTTCTTGCTTATTTTTCTTTCAGCTCGCTTCACAAACAGGCACTTTTTGTTCATATCGCTCTATCGCCTGAAATAGATGCAATTATGCGTAATTTGGCGAGTTCTGTGATTATTAGCCATCCCCTGGAAGCTGTACAAGAGTATGTATATCTAGGTCAAATAGAAACAGGGGAGCCTTCTTACGAAAAGCAAATTCACCGAAGAATAAGGATGGGTTTGAGCGCATACTGCAGAAATTCCCAAATCGGGAGAGGGTGTCTACCACTCTCTCTAAACAGAAACATGTAGAACGATTGCATTTTTCCACTGCTAATATATGGGCCTGAAACTGGGAGGATCACAAAAAAACTCGAGAAGAGGTCAAAGGGCCCCTAAACCACTCCAAGTTCGAAGACGAGAGAATGGTTCCTTTCTCCCCTTCACTACCCTTCCTACAGGCGCTCTCTCTTCCTCGACACTTATTTCTTCATAAAACTCGTGGTCAGTGTCAGCGCTAAGCATTGAGCCTATCACGATTTCGCGCTTTTGGGCTACGTACTCTTATTCCATCTTGCGCAGTCGAAAACGAAACGCACGATAGGCATGCGACACAAGGTAGAACAGGCGTGCGACTGCATCGCAAAGTCGGGTTGGAGACACTTCACAACTGTCCCCCCTCGTACATGGGTGAAATAATAGAGCTTGTTTCTTCATGACATCACGCGAAAAGACTGCTGACGTCACAAACTGCGCCGTAAAGACGGGAACGTGAGGACAGAATAACAAGCTCGTTCTTTGTATTTTCGAGGGTTGTTTGGGGGCCCTTTAAGGACCACCCAGCATTCGATGAAACGGAAATAATGATAGGTGTAATATTAAGGTATCAGAAGACTGCACAATTAGGGAACAAACTGTGGTTGCCGATATTATAATTTGACATTAAGCTACAAATATAGACCTGGTATTGCAACATAATGCTCAGACTAGATAACCGGTGGTCAGTTAGAGCAACGGAATGGATACCAACGAATGGGAAACGCAGCCGGGTGTGGCAAGGCAGTGTACATACGAGAGGTCCGCCGCGGTGGTATAGCGGTTACGGTGCTCGGCTGCTGACCCGAAGGTCGCGGGTTCGATCCCGGCCGCGGCGGTCGCATTTCGATGGAGGCGAAATGGTAGAGGCCCGTGTACTTAGATTTAGGTGCACGTTAAAGAACACCAGATGGTCGAAATTTCCGGAGCCCTCCACTACGGCGTCTCTCATAATCATATCGTGGTTTTGGGACGTAAAACCCCAGATATTATTATTATTAGTGTACATACGAGATAAATGGCCTTCATCCTGCAGTCGACATAGAACAGTCTGCGGATAACGATTATAATGGTGATGATGAGAAGGATCAGTATGATGATGATGCCGCGGCAATCTTATCCGAGATAGATGTAATGAGCTATCATTCCAACAATTCTGTCATGCAATAACCCATCATGCATATTCCCTAAGAGATATTTTAAGTTTGCGATGAAAAAATATTGGGCCCATTAAAACGGTGACACATCGTTTTAAGCGTAAGGAAACATTCTTTCGAAGCGGTCATCACTAAAGTTCGAGACTTCTCTAGTTTCTTTGTCTTCAGATAGTTAACACATTTTCTATGTTCGTCGTTTTCAAGCAAACGAAAATTGTACGTACAAAAATACTTACCGCAACAACTACACTTTTTGACTCTGATGTTTCTACATTGTCCGCAGACGTCACTGCTGACGAGACACCGTTGTGTATACCCTACGCCTTCAAGATAGTTTAGCCGTAGTAAAATAGCCAATGCTCTGCTACTTTTCGTGGATTATGTGCGCTTAACTTCGATAGAACCTCACCGGAAGATTCCTTAGAAAAGATTATATAACGTTCCTTCTGCGGCCGTTATAGGCAAGCAGAAACAATGTCTATATTCGCACAACGAAAATGGATACACTTTTACAACACAGGGACTTCGAGAAGAGTGAGAACACGCAATTTTTACTTCTCTCCCATCGAAGGAGAAAAAGATTCAAAAGTACATTCTCTGAGTGACGAGTAAGAAGAAAGCCAGCGCGACTCAGTACCTCGAAAAAGGGGGAGCCGCGAATGTAAAATGTCGAATACGTGACACAAGAATCTCGCAACCCAGTCGAACACGACGTTATTTTCACGATCCCTCTGTCAAGTCCCGTACTGCAGAAAGAACCAGCGAGAAAGGCCAACGACGGTGTCAAGGGGCGGGGTAAAAGGAAGGGACGTGGAAAGGTTACCTCTCGAGACCCGCCAAAAGTAACGAGCTCCATTCAATAAAGCAAAACCTTGTTCTCACTCAATACCCGGGTCTAAAGAGAACTCGCGAACTCCCCGAAGGGCGGTCTATGTGCCCCCCCCCCCCCCACCTACATTCTTTCTCAACCTCTCCGGCCCTTTTCTTTTTGGGCCCGCCAAATTGGGGCTACAATTCAGGCGGGCGCGATTGGTCTCGCTCCGTCGCTCTCCGGACTCGATCAATCGTCGTGCCAGCACTCGATGCGACACGGGCCTAATCATAAGCGCACCGCGCCACCCCCTTATACAGGGTCCTGTTGAGAGTAGTGAGTTGAAATGAGGGTGACCTCTTTACTTCGTGTTGCGCGCGCCGCGCGGTAATCAAGGGATACGCGGCGCAACTCGTACAGAAGACCTCGTCCAATCACGGTGCAGCCTCGCGGTGCCCATATCTCGCCGGAGATGTCAAACCTGCGCCGGAGCAAATTAGATACAAGACGGTGCTGCAACGTTTTTCGCAATTACCGGACTCCGGCCGTCGGGAATGGAGTTGAGCGCCTTAGCACCGGATTACTGTTGCACCTACTGCGTATCTGGATGCAACAACTGGGTATAGGTCGCGTTATGTAAGCTCGAATACGTACTTGTACATAATACGATGCATAAGTAATGTTTGTGCGTCGTTTTATTTCGGATGTGTCCTTAGGTGCGCGTAATTTAAGAGAGATAGAGAGATAAGATTCTTTAATGAAATGCCCGGAGAGGTTAGCCTGGTTTGTCGCCTGGCTTGCTACTCCAGGTGTCGGGTGATTATGGTATATACAATGATCACATATACACGTAATTTAATTTTACGTAATATATACGTAATTTAAGATATCGTTGTTGTGGTTATGTGCTTGTCACACGTATTAATACTTCCTGTGTTGCTCTTACATCTCAAAAGGTGCACACAGTGATGACTTAAACATAAAGACAGCACATAGATTTCCAGTAACATACCAGGCATCCACTACAAAAACATGCAAACAGCGTGGGCATATGTAATGGTGTACTATAAGCAACCACGGCGTCTAACGTATACTAAAACAGGTAACGGCTAACGCACACTAAAGGTATATTATAGGCCATCATGGCGTCTAACGTCTCCGCGTTCACAGTAAAGCCGGTTTCTCGCATTTTTCAATATTTCATGCGCTTAGTTCAAATATACGGGATGCACATAAAAAGCGGATGAATGTGCATTAGTTAAACGTTTGTTTGAAATGAGGGGGGGTGGGGGGGCTGAAACGGCGCAACTTTGTAATATAGTGCGCAATATGTAAACGACGCGCATGAGCATCTGTGCCTGTTTTGAGGCGACATCCTGATTTCAACATTTGTGCAAGTTACGGATGCGACCTGGAATAGCTTAAGTTGAAGTTTAGGGGGACGCCGTTGTGGGTAGCTGCCGGTTGTGCTGGGCCTCCAGGAGGTGTTTAGCCTGCAACAAGGCGTTCGAACCTGAACCTTTTGCACTTTACCTATCAACGAAATGCGACCGATTTCCTCAAGGACAAAAGCCATGAAGTCGCGCTCACCAAGAAAGAACGCAGGATCGCCTCTACTGTCCGGCATGTACAGTCGTGAGCGATATGAGCTGGAACACAGAAATTACCTTTATGAGGTCATGGCGGCTAAACGCAGTGGGCAAGTCCAGTAGTGTTCGGGACACTACATGTTCGAGCGGTAAGGTATACTTGGCAATTAAATACGTTATATTCATAACAGTACGTTACAAGTGATCGTCGAACAAATATGAACTCGGTGCTCAAGCTCATGTTGCTCACGACAGTAGTAAATGCTGTAGCCGGCTCTCCCGCACCGTGTACCGCGCGGTCTCTCGGCACGGACTCTCTGCTAACGACAAGCCCTGTCCTGTCGTTCCCCGAAAGACTCCCTTGATGCTCGAATTCGTAGTAGCACTTAGTCTGACTCGGTCTTCTCTCTTATTGCTTCTCTAACGCCCGTATAGCTTACGCTTCCGTGTGCGTCTTCCAGATATGTTTACCACTTCCGTTGTTTTCCATATGCACGCTCTTGAAGGCAACAACATGTTACTGAAGATTAAGCGAAAAGCATCGCGTACTATAGAGATAAGTGCCGGCTAATTGCGGCAGCGCTAATTGCGTGAACATGTTCGAACGGAGCGGAATGTCTGATCCGTCTGCACGTTGCTGACCGCTCATAAGAAATGAAAAACTGCAAAAACGCATGAACACTATCCCTCGTCATCTCACGGGTGCCATTTCGTTATGGTTTGCCTATTTCCTTATGCCGCGTACTAGATTGCGTTACCCACTTTTTGCATCCTTAAGTGTACATGGCACGCACGCTTTGTTCCAGTATTACTGTTTCCCATGTTTGCACCTGATAGTGCACGTGTAAATAGCCAAATGCACTATATAAAACGGCTTCCACGTCCCCACTTACACCATTTGTAGAAACGAACTAGCTGCGCGTTACCGATCCGGACACTGCGCGACATTGGATACCTGGCTCATTTATTACTGCGGCTATGCGCCGTTCATTTCGTAGGCTGTAAAACGCTTGTTCAGGATAATATGTGTTAACTTACCATGGTGCTTCTGCTGCACTCTAAGGAAAATTGCGTATTTTGAAAGTATTTTTGCCACACAACTATAACTGTCATCTACCTCCAGTACTTTCCTTTCGTTATCACCGCGGTCCCGGCACTTCCCGGTCACGAACGTCGTGCGCGCGACCAGCGTGACCTAACATTCTTGATAAGAAAATGGAGAGAGCCGAGCTTTCAAGAAAAGAAACGCGATCAAGTCAGATGGCGATTATAATGTGCGGCAGAAATACTCCCCCAATACTAGATTTTAAAGTCGATGGTCTTTCTTGGGAAACTTAAACGCACAAATTTTGGTCTGTCGGTCTTTCTCTCTGTCTGTCTGTCACCCGATTCTGCCACCCGGCCAAAGTTTAACCACTTGCTGAACGCCCAGTCATCTTGAACTGGTACCGCCGTTCATACTTGTGAACATTGTCGGTCAAAAAGCGAATGTGACGCATATCTGAGGCGCAAAATCAATACGTTAGTATTAGGTGGTGTGTTCCTTTACTAGAAAATACATAGATACGTAATTCTAAAGACCCTAGTGTTTCTTAGGCTGCGCTGAAAATGCTAGTGTTTTTTTTTTGGGCTGCGCTGCAAGTGCGACGCTATGAGCCAGATGCGGCGATTCAACATAAAGAAGGACTCATGTAGTACGGCCGGCAGAAGATTATCGTCTTTCGACGACATATGCAGCGAAGCACGCAGATACGCGGCCATTTTTTTTTCTTAGAGTGTAACTGCAGTTTCATTATCATACCCAACCATGAAGATGCCGATAACGGTGACACGGGTTACGAATTAAAGATTTAGAACATGATACGAAAGAGCAAGTCTGCATTGCGCAGTACTTTGGCTCGGCATTATCTTGACATGTGAAGCTATGTTTTCAGCATTAGGAGATAAGCACTTGGTGCAGACCTCATCCACTCTTTCTATCCAACACGTGTAGTGAGGGTGCTTATCACTCGAAAGTGATCGATGAAGAAAAATTATCGCCAGCTCACTCTTGTAACTATCGCGAGAAAGGCGCAAGTATCTGTAACAATACCAATAACTATACCGTAGTGAAAATAATGTTTTCCATAGAGGTGGTCACACCTCGATTTTTACCAAGCTGGATTCTAGAGATATGGGAATGACGTTGGACTCCGTTAAATTTCATATAAGACAAGTGGGTGCGATATATTGCAATCAGTTCCTTAACAAATAATGAGAAGAGGCCAACATACGGACACGTGCAGACAAAGTATACCGCAGACAATTAAGTGTATGTATAGCCTCAATACATTAATGGGGTACAGGGACGAATGAAAGGAGAAGTTAATGCGATATATGCTGCGTATTAGCGGCTTCCTTAGTACGCGCGAACAACAGACAGCTGCGGGCAAGAACGTAGAAATATCGAGTGAGAATAGCACCGAGACATTCCTAAGAAGTTAGTGTAACGCCGACTAATTCGAAACAACGGTGGGCGAACACAAAAGCCGTAACAATATGTAGCTACATGCGCCTGATAGTTATCCACTTTCCAGAAAACCTCACCGCAGATAAGAAAGCGTCCTGATAGGACACTAGCCAATCAAGTACAGGAAACTTTGCAGGCCTTGACAACGGTCTCATTCACGAGTATTGTTTCCGCCGAGCGTATAGAGACTTTTGCCACAGCATGAATAGTAATATCTCTCTAAAAAGTGTTCTACTAAACTCTTCGTTCTTCTTGACTTGCTTCTCTCTACAATTAGGTTTGCTTCAGATTAATCTCTCCATTCTGAGTCATATTAAGGCGTTCGGTTAATCCTGTCTCCGCCATAGATTTTTTAAATTTTGACCTGAGCCGCAGTTGACGAAGCAGTGCCTGGAATTATGTAGGCAGTGCTTTTATATTATGAACATAGTAAGGCACGCAGTCCGTGTAGCTTTTACGAGATACATGTATTGCTGGCTTCCTGAAGCAAGGTTTTTGAAGCTTGTAGCATGCATGAAATAACTCCTTACACATAAAAACAGAGCTGCGCGTTGTGGCGCATAACGTTCCAGCACTTGCAACACTAAGCTGCACTTCACGCCTAAACATGCGGGATGTGAAGCATTTCATCGCGCCTGCCTTTATTGTGTGGCGCGACAAAGCTGAAGGAAGAATGGCAAAAGAAAGTTTAAGGTAGGCAGAAATATAAGCGGAAGCTCTGCTGAGTAAATTATAGACCTAGAATAGATGAAATCATATGCACATGATAGCCAATATAGCTATAGTAATGCTTATACCACTTGCCATTATTTTCTTTCGGAATAATATTTCCGGATCATTAGAGAAACGCTAAAGAAAGCAACCATTCCTCACGTATTAGTAAGTTACCATTCCACAATACCAAAAGCACAACGACTGCGGCAAGAAGACGCTTAGTAGGTGAGAAAACACTAAAAAATAAACTGCAAGTGACGACGCTACATTGAAGTACCCACACCAACTAGCTGTGACATCATAGATTTCGACGGCGGCTACTGGGGCCTACATAACACTTTATCGGTAAAAATGAAGCACATTGTCCTCAAAGGGGCCCAGAAACAAAATCTATCAAACCTCATAAGCTTTTGTTCATTTAGTGCGGTCAAAATAATAGAAAACACCTCTAAAATCTGTGACGTCACGCTGACACTGGTGTGTGGGGACTTCAGCGCGAAACCCAAAAATCAATTTTTTCCTTCGGTCTGTCTTCTAGTAATAAATATGTGATGGTGAAGTTAATGACAGTAGAGTTTTCACAGAATGATTTATCATTCTGAACTAATTCATTCTTTCACTTTAGTGTTTCTTTAATACACGAACGTACTAAATACACTTCGTCGACCTTCAATGTATGTTCCAAGATGTACTGTTTCCATTGGCGCATTGCCGGGCTAAATGCTTTCTATGTGGATGAATAAGAGAATCGTGTACGCTGAATGTGTGTACATGAACGAAACAGCGCTCACGAATTCGGTCCGCTCTTCATTAGCTGATGTACCAGATTATGCGTCAGCTCACTTAACAGCGGCACTTTAAACGTAGTGTGTTCTTGGTCGGGCTTTCCGGAATCTCACACGAGCACGAAGAGCAAACACTTACGCGGTACTCGAGCAACTCGTCGGCGCAAACTGTGCACAGTCTTATCAAGTGCCGCCTTCCAGCAGCAACAACAGCAACAACAGCCAAATATAAGGTGCAAGAAAACAACCAAAGAAAAGAAAAACACAGACAACGAAAGAATAGGCTATTTTTGCCAGATTTCTGTGTCGTCATTCCGTGTCTCGTTTATCATTCCTCGCCTGCGCGTCGCCTTCCCCGCTTGTGTCCCTCTTCCAGGACATCTTGGTGGGCTACGAACCACGCAGTCCCTCTCACGCTGACAAACAAGACGCAGGATCGCCACGCGCTCCTGACGCGGTCTCGATTTCCCCACGTGCGTCCCAGCGCGCGCGTGGATCAGGATTTCTCCTACTCACGCGCCGCGCCCCATACAGTGCTTCTCCGGCGCTCCGGGGCCGCATTAATCTGGGCATTTCTGGGGAGCCCCGAAGCATGATTTATCGGCGCGCGTCGCGTCCTTTGGTGCCTGCTCGGCCCCATCGCTCGCTTCTAGCCTCCGAGTCCGTGCGTCCGACCGACTGAAGAGGAGAAGGAGACGCCGAGAAAAGCGGGAAAACACGCGCCGCTAAGAAGAGAGCGGGAAAGGGACGAGTGCCAAAGAGAATGAGAGAGAGTGAGGGAGGGAGGGTTTCCACCGGGGACGGCGGCGGCCGTCGCAAGATTTACGGCCCTATCAGGGCTCCTCGGCTCGTGCACCACCTCTTTGTCGCTTGTCCGCGCGCAGCTATACCTTCGGCCCGCTCACCAGTGCTTGCTTTTCTTTACGACCTCTCCGTCCCGCTGCGGGATTCCTTTTCCTCCGCTCTCATTCAGCCTCCGCTTTCATTCTGCCTTCGTTTCGTCCCTCTTCCTTCTCCCCAGCCATCCTCGCTGGAACAGCGTTCGCTGTCGACGGCGCAGCGCGTCCCTTATCTGTCAGCTGTTTCCTCGCGTAGCCAGGCTCACTCGCCGAGCCCGGCAGGGTCGGAGGACGAGAAGCGGCGGCTGAGATGACGTCGACGTGATTCCCGTTCCGCGCACTGTCGGCAGCTTCGGGTCAGGAAGGGCGTTCACCGGAACCAGGCCAATGACGCAAATGAGGCCCACCTTTTTGCGAGGAACGAGGAGAAAAAAGGAACGCGCCCCCTACATTTTTTTTCTTTTTTTTCTTTTTGCAGTGAACGTGGTGTGGTTCATCTCGAGCACCTTGCCGTGGTGATCGCCTTATTCCGGTTCCACTGGCGTGCGGATTAATTGCAGAACATGAGTGGCTCCGGACCGCATTGCCGAACCTCACCTCATCACTGCCCTTGTGTTTCCGGCACGCGACAGAAATGCCGTAAACCTTGCCTACACAGCGGTCGTAAGAGATTTTCGATAGCTTACAGAGGTCATTTTTCTTCCTTTCCGAACGAGGCTTCATGAAACTGTAATGACAGCTATAGCTCTAAGCTTGTTTCTTTAAAAGCATTAACGCCCAAGCGTGTTCTGCTCGAATCATCTTTCTCACGATATAAAGACTACGACGTTTACAACTGTCGACCGTACGGCATCAGCTGTGCACCCTTGATGCCTTCCACTGCGCGGACACATACATACTTAAAAGGAAGGTACATTGAAGCATAAAAAATTCAAAGTTGTCTCTGCATCTCGCCAGGCAGTTCTACGTCTGAAAGTGTTAGCATTACTCGAGAGCATTCGATCACGCGTAGGCGGCTGCCAATGCTATTTGGGTGCATATACGTCCTAATTCCCCGTTACAGCCACTATCTATTCCTGTCTGGAAGAATCAAGGCTTCAGGAGTGGTTCTTCAGGACACTACATATCGCCCATACTTTCAATGAAGTTTTACACGGTCATCTTTTGGCTTTACCGCATCCGCGTTGCACTGTTTCTAGTGTCAAATTTACTTATTTATTTATTTATTTATTTATTTATTTATTTATTTATTTATTTATTTATTTATTTATTTATTTATTTATTTTAATGAAAAAGCTTGCAACATTTCAGGAGACCCTCTGTGTGGAAACGAAATAACGATTCGTACTAAATTTTTTCATGCTTCTCAGACCACAGCGTCAATGGTCTCAGAGCTCATCAGCCTACATTAAAGTATTCATTACGTGGACCAAGGACTGTTAATCACTCTGATATAATCTGTTACTTGAGGAAAGCCGTGTAGTGTTTTTCGCATTTCTTCGCGCTATGCCCCAATAAGAATACTTACCAAGATACGGAAAGTACCACTGCAAAACATGGATGCTCGCCCAGCGCAAGCAGGAGCACGCAATGTTTCAAAGTCGTTGTGCAGAATAGAGGCAGTATGCCATGCAGCTTGACAAGCTTGCATGAGACACGACGTTGGTGTTATTACGGTCTTCCGGTTACGCCCATACTCGACTGCACTTACTGTTCGCACCTGCACAACTGTCACCGTTAGTGCTTTTTTCTGTTACGTGATGAATCCTTACTCTGTCACCTGATCCTGGCTGTCGCGCTCGCCAACGCTTAGTGAACGTCGTTTGTAACGACGACGGCGTTAATTACAACGCCTTTCGTTGTGCGTTAATTGCGCAATACCTGCCGGTTTGTGACCGCTCTGGCTTCGAAGCTCGATGCATCGAACTCCGCGCCACTCTAACCGCGTTGTACATAAGACCGTATTTTGCGAGAATAATATTCGTGTCAGATTGTAAACGCCAAGGTAGCAGTAGAAGCCACAGGCGTGCTTGGGCCGCTTCTGAAGTCAAGCAGGTTTTTTGAGCGCGTGTGAGGCAGCGCCGAACAATGTCTCATTGCGATTCTCTCACCTATCCCTTACCTCCGTGGAAAGATAGCCTATCGGACTCATTTCTGGCAAATCCCTCAGCTGTGTTATCGCCCTTTCGTTTTCATACAAAACTGCCGAAGCATTACCGACATTTCACAGCGAGGTTTCTATTGCTAGGTTCTGGCGAATTGCGTCCGCGGACAAAAAGCGCGTAGCATAGCAATTACCGGTGTACCGATTAACTCGACTAATCCAGCGTTGCTGCGTCCAAGAAACGGACACGGCGTAAAAGTAAACATAAAGGCGTATGATTTTCGAAGACATTACAACATGACGTGAGGAATTTTGTATCAAAGACTAGACCGCTTGCATAACAAGCGAACGTCATGCCATGTTTAAGTGCGAAGCACTTTAGGGGCTCGGGCTGTCGTATGCTGTCGTCTTCTCGTGCAGCATGGCGTAACGCTGGCAAAACCACGTATAGCATAGTCAGCTGTAGCATATTGAGCGCAGTCTTGCGCCAGGGAGAAGTGCTTCCTCTTATTCTTCGAGCGCCTTGATGATCATATCAAGCGCGAAGCACTTTAGGGGCACGGGCGGTCGTATGCTGTCGTATGCAGTCGTCGCTTGGCGTAACGCAGGCAAAACAACGTATAAACATAGAAAAAAAAGGAAGCAAGGTAGAAATAGAAAAAGAGACAAAGACACGGAAAAACTAGGTAGAAAAATAGAAATAAAAAGAAAAAGAGTCAGAAAACTGGGAAAGATCAAAAGAAGGAAAGAGAGGAGGAAAAGAAAGAGGAAGCCGAAGAGAAACAAAGAAGGCTGCCCAGCTACGCACTTGCTTCAGGCTTGGCACCGCTAATGGGAAGCTGCCGTAATTTTTTTCTTTTTTTTTTACATTCGAAACAACCGATTTTATTATGGGAATGAACCTACACGATTAGATTTTGGGCCACCGCTGATGAGATAACACATGTGCGTCATGCGCAAGGGAAACTCCGCGATTTTTCAGTGTAGATCTCTTTATTCGCTCAACATAGTCAGTAATAATAATATACAAATTCCCAATAGGAATCCACTAGGTATGTGCGAATATTCGAGCATTTCGAATATGCGAACGAATATTACAGTATTCGAATTCGCTTCGACGCGAATTTAAATTGTTCAAAATGAACGAATAGACATGTATAAAGCGCATGTAACCCATTGTAAAGGTGGTTTCACTGCAGTGGAGGAGTGCTATACCATGAGTACATCTATCTATGGGAAATCCACACTACCGCGAAGCGCCACTTCAAGGTTAAATGAACATATTACCCTCTCATCGATTCATCACTTTTCAAGTTTAAAAGCTCATTATACCAGCTTATATGCTCCAAGTATAGGAAATTTTAAAGCGTAACGTATTTTACAGGTTATCACTTGCATTCTGCCGAAAGTCAAGTCCTGCTACTATTCAAAGTTGCGCCGACTTCCCTATGGACCAAAAAGAATGACATTTGCACATGACTTGTTTCAATTAAAAAAATATTGTGCAAGTTAGTTGGGTCATGACAAATATGCTAATTTACTTTATAATATGCGATATTATACTATTCGAACTCAATTCGAAATTTTTCGACCAAATCAGTATTCGCTTCGAACCAAAGATTTACTATTTGCGCGTGCCTAGAATTCACTATACCAGGCCCTTCGCTGGCTTGCATCTTAACTTTAGTGGAAGAGCTCTGATTTTGTTTCCCCATGTACTTAAATTTAAGATTTTGACCTCGATGATTAATATGTTCATTGGGTTGGGAACAGAGCTTTCCGTCTCCGGTTTCTGAACAACTTTCTATTGTCCTTACTGAACTGCTATAACATAAGGGCGTAGGCGATACAAATGAGCAAGCGCGCAACCGTAATAACAGTTGCGCGCTGACACGCTCGAATTTATTATAGCTGCAGGGAGATTCGCATAGATACGTGGTACATTTGTACATTGTGCCACTAGATGAGCCTGCGAAGAATTCAATTAAAGAATGACAGGCGCCGTGGTAGCCGCACTACTAGGCTAGAGGAGGCGGGTTATATTTCCAGCAACAAGGGCCGTATTTCGAATAAAGTGATATGCAAGAACACCGGTGTACTACTTCGACTTAAATGCTTATTAAAGTATCCCAGTAGGTCAGAATTATAATGCCATACCTCATAATCATATCGTAGTTCTGGTACATGAACCCGCATAAGTTATTTAAAATAGGAACACGATGGAATAAATTAGTAATTGGTAAGGAACGTAGGAAACTGTTCAGGCCATGCACAGTAAATATAGAAATGAACAAACATGAATAAGTGACATTTATTCAAAAATACACAGATAACGTTTCTCTCAGCTTCTTGTAATTCCTCCTGATTCCATAATATCTTGCTCACCGCTAACTTCACTACGGCGCCCTCTACTTGCAGCACAACTCTTCTTAGCGCTTGTTCTTTGCTGAAGTCAGAAAGTATGCAGCAGGTCCTATATAATTGCCCCGCGGTGCGCTCGTTCCATTATCTGCAGTGTGTGTCTATTATAGGTAGATGCTGTCATAGTTTGTCCGTATGGCACCGATAGAATGCTACAAACTGTTCACAATATTACACTGGACAAACGCTTGCGTTTCATAATCCCCAAAAAGCTTTGCGACATAGCTCGTGGTATAAGCCGGTTTTTGTTTGACAAAAAGTTCACAATGATGTGGTAAAGCTCTACTTCATCATTGCTTCTCATGACGATAACGCAGTCTACTTCCCTCATATTTCCTGCAAGCAGTTCAGATGCTGATGGGCTGTTTGCTGAAGCATAGCTGAACTTTGTTAAAATAAAACTAAAGTAGCTGGCGCATCTTATAGCGAGAAAACAAAACAAAAACAAACACGTAGTTTGACTTACCTGTTCGCTTGTGAGCAATTTCGTTGCGCTTGTCTAATCAAGTGACTTGTTTTGTTGGTACCGGTTTCATTGTGACCGGCTTTCAACGACTAAAACTATAACGCTTGTTATCGCTTGGCGCGAGCCACGCCTGAATGTACTGAATCATTCTCAAGTATTTTCGATCGTTTTAATCAGATTGCGTGCAAGACGCCATTAATTGAGCACGTCCTAGAACTTGTACGCATGAAAGCCGACGCGTTTCACACGAAAGGGGGGAAGGGGGGACTCTGGACGACCGACGGCCGCGTCGTAGCCACGTGACACCATACGCGAAATTGAGTCAGGGATTCGCCATCGATCATTAGTTTATCTGCAGGAAAGCAGCGTGACATTACTTAACTTCACTCGTTAACGCTTGAAACGCTGCCTAGCGTTTTTTGACTAATCGGTGCGTGGACTAACATTAAAAAACACGTTGTCTGATTTATATAGGTTTGTCCTACGTGTACCGAACTTTATTGCAACGGAACCAGCAAAACATGGAAAAAAGTAAAAGTTCTTCGAGAGGAACCGAGGAGAGTCGTGACCGACTTCTCGCTAAGGGCGTTTCCTGTTCACGAATGGTGACGCCCTCATCACAAGGCCACGTTTAACGACCTGCCGACGTTGTGTTGATTCGCCGCTGCGTTGTCAAAATGGCTGAAAAATAAAGAAAGAGACGCCGAACTTTCCCGTGTTTTAGGGTCACTGGAAACTTGAGCCGTGGTTAGGGTTCTTTTTATTTGTTCATTTTCATTCATTTTAGTGCCCGTCGTAGTTCAAACAGTCTCAGCGTGATGCTGCTTTTTCATCATCAACCTCGCTATAGCCGTGTAATCCTAGTCGAGCACTAGCGGCCGGAAGTAAAAGTACGCGTAGCAGCGAAAATATCGTCGCTAGGCGGCGTGCATAGAGCATAGCGCATGACGTGCATATTGGAAGTCAGAAATAATAAAAAGATGTAGTTGAACAAGCGAGGGCATCTTAAAAGCAGCGCGCACTTTCGAACGAACAAACGAGCTCTATATTGAGACTAGCGCGGCTTACACGGCTTCCTGGGCAAAGCCAGGAGTGAAAAATGGTTCCGAAAGTTTTTGCGTAGCTTCAGAGCTATCCTAATGAGAAAAGTAACTTGAGCTTAATCGGTAAAGTTGCCTTTCTATGATATCGTAAGATAAGGTATTGCACTAAGGAGGGGCTTTCCATCGGCCATAAAGATGGCAAAAACAAACACTTGAAGCTGGAGCCACTGTATGACGGAACGAAATGCAACATTAAAAAACTTGGAGGACGCTTGAGCTTCGCCTTCAAGAGTAGAACGTGATAACGTAATCGGGTCCCGTGCGCATCGCCTTCTCAATTGCTAGCCTGGCTTCGGTTCTCGGTGCATGCCTCAACCGTGCCGTAAGGAAACGAACGACTGTGCGCGTAACATCGGCCGTTTCAGTCTATCCTAGAATGCCTACTGCAAGTACAGTTGTTAAGTGCCCACTACGCCGTAATTCTTCCTTTTGCGAATCGGCGAAGGGCCCGCAACGCGTCGGTAAGGCAACACGCGAACCTACGCAGCTGCTCACTTTGTTGATGATTTTGCCGATGATGATGATTAAATGTGTTGGAGCGCTTTCTAATGGACGGGCCTTTAAAACACCATCTCGTTGCGTAATTCGCATGTTTTGACGCCAGGCGTTGTTCTAGGCTTCTGCCGCGTAATATTAGATTCGTTAAGGAGACTTTTTCCACTACATGACATTCATATAGTATTTTTTCCTGAAGTAGTTTCAAGGAATATTGTGGTTCTGTGGTAGAACACCTGCTTGCCACGCAGACGGCCTGGGTTCAGTTCTCACTGAAACCCGGAAATTTTTATTATTTATTTTATTTGCATCTTTCTAGATTTTTTGGTCATGGAGAAGATGATGATTTTTCGCTTACAAGCAACGTCGCCGACACCGAATCCGACACCAGAATTTCTGCGAAACGATCTCTTCAACGCTTTCCCGTTAAAATACCGGTGGCCCACAGATAATTTAACACCTTTGTGGACGCATAAAGGGCGTTTGATTGTCCCACAGATAACGCCGACAAGTTTTGGAGCCTACATTCAAGAATGGTTGCTACCGACATTAGCTTGTGTTCGAAAGACAACAGGAAAAGTGTTTGCTTACATCGCTATAACGCGATCTAGTCGGAAGGAAAGCGTGAGAATTGTTCGCCGCATTGCGAATTTTCACATTAGAGGCTGCATAAAACGCGAATTTTCTAAATCAAAGCGAGATTTATACTGACCGCTTTCGTTGGGTTAGTATAAGGCAAAATCAACTTTTTTGCGCTGACATCTGGGGGAAAAAAGATAACATCTAGTAATGTTAGAAGTAAAAGACAACTACACTAAAATTATTACCAGTACGAAATATACGGTACGAGTTCAAATGTATACAAGTTCGTCCGAGTATTGTTGTGGGAAGCCTTCGCTGAACAGTTACTGGTACAATACCAGCACCGGCTAAAGTCGTCTAGGGCTGACTAACTACAGCTAAATGTTTGCTCCTCTTGCCCAACGCTGGCTCTACGCCCTTATAACAACGTAACGAAATGACACAAGCCAACTACTACGCCTCTACTTGGTTCTATTAGGTGCTTCGAAAACTGTGAGAGTTCCCTCTGAAGAACATGGCTTTTTTTTTCTTCGAGTTCGACACTTTCATTCCATGTCTCACTCGAAGCCTGCGTTTTTCTAAACACCGACGAAGACGTCTGAAGGCAAAGAGGCCAAGGGGTGCCTCGCCACTGAGTGAAATATCTCGCTTATCGGGAGCACGCGCTCTAATTAGCCTGAGCGAATAACTGCCCTTCTGATAAAACGTTCTTCTGTCTCAGAGTCGTTGCTCGCCCTTCGCCCTACACGAGCTGTTCTAGCTGGTGTGGGGGGATCGATTCTGGTTCAACACGTTCTTTTATGAATGATTAAGTAGTCTGAGACCGACTGCATTATGCATGAGCGCCGCGTTCCGCGGAGAAATATTTCGCGAGTTGAGATTCATGCGGCCCCTGTGACACGGTCTGCCTGCTTCTTCTTCTTCTTCTTTCGCGAATCTTTTCGGGAGCGACAACGTTTGCGGGTCTTTCCTCTTTTTGCTTTATGCTTCGTTAGTTTTTCACCATTTTTTTCCTTTTAGCGCCGGCTTGTGGTCTTGCCAAGGAACGATGCTGCAAAAGAAGAGTAGGCGCCGGGGCCGCGAACTAAAAAAAGACGTTAAGGCTTCATGAGTTGTTCTTTATTTTTTTATTTTTTCTCCGCAATCACTAAAAGCTTTACGTGGCGTGAAGCTAATGGTACCCCGCTAAATGTGGCTAAAGCCTTGCGTAATGCTCGAAAGACTCGTTTTTTTTATTTCTGGTGTAATTATCAGCCGTCGAAAAGATGCTTGCCAGCGCACGTGCGCGAAGACTTGCATGCCGCTACGGCAGTGCATTTCTGGGTTTACTTATTTTCCCATTGGGGAAAGGAGAGGGTGGAATGGATGGACGCTTTGCGTCTGTTGCAAAATAACTTGCTTTCTGGCTGCCCGTGCAGTCGCCAGAGATGCCAAATCCCGTTATGCACTAAACTATCAGTTTAAAGAAGCGGCGTTTTAATAGTATATGCGCATCATTGTATTACGTTTTCAGACTTTTCGTTGGTCGCTGAGAGCGTCGATTGCATTTAAGGTTCTTGCTTCTTTTTAGAACGCGCAGTCCGCACACCTACTATATTAAATGCCTTCCTTTCGTTTTCAGCGGATCCTGGCGTATTAGGCTTTACTTACTGAAGCATAACGGACGTATATAAAAATAAGTTTCAATGCATGGTAACGCTTCGCACGTGTAATGAGAAATTGGTTTCTTTCTTTGTTTTTTGTGTGTTTTTACTAATAGCGCGAAGCTTGGTAGGGGATTGTGTTATATCCCCGATGGCCAAACGAATATTATTTGATACGTAAGAATATGACCGTAATATTCCTTCTGGGTTCGCAACCTTTTCATTACTTACGAAAACGACAAATTTTACGCTATAATGTTCGCATTCAAATAGGTTCGTTGCTTTGCAAATATGCTTCTGCATATCGGAACGCACTTCACTTGCCCGAAGGGATACCAAGCTCGGACAGGCAACAAAATCACTAGCCTTAACGTTCTTCGATATGCGTACTGTTTGCAGAGCTTTTCCGTGTTCACAAAGGCACTTTCCCCCGTACTCCTTCTACGTGTAAGTGCCACTGCGAACAAGATTTTCAGCGCCTACCTCTTTTCAGGAGAAAATATCTCCAGGAATGTAAACCCGGTCCACGGCTTGGCTAGTATAAAACCCGTGTACGGCTTGACTAATATGAATACGCCGTCATTGGTTACGCAAATGCGGGTTTGCGCATCGAATTTAAATGGACACCAGGCTATTACTGCATGAAAAAAAATAACGTTACTAACACTATTCCCGTGCGAGCGTGCCCGGTTAAATCATCCTTGCGTAAGCTGCGCTACCCTTATAGCAAACCACGAGACCGACGGAGATTGTTTGATCGTTACCTAGAACACTTGATTTGAAAACTTGCTAATTTATGTTGATCATTAGAAGGCTGCCATTTAAGACATGTCGGCCACCCTCGTAATCTACCGGCTTGCACACAAACAAGTTTGCAAGTACACAAGGGTGAATAAAGATCTAGAAAGATGAGGAAAAGGTTAGATGTCAAGTAGGCAGGTGTCCAGTTCGCCCGCAGTCCTGACATATTTTGAGTTAGGCAAGCTCTCGTAACAGATTAGTTGTGAGACAAGCTAAAAGCAATAGGATCCAAATATCCGCTGTCCTTTCAGTCTTGCGACTCTTCATAGATCAAAGTACACAGGGGTCCACTGTTAAAGGGAACATCGGAGCGTGTGGCGGCAGCTCGGCGCCACCGCCGGCCGTCGGCTGCAACGAGATTCACGCAGACGCAGTGAGCACCGTGCCCGGTGCTCTTTCGTCGCGTCAACGGTTCGCTTCGCGACGATTAGCAGCGCGGAAGCAGACGGCAGCAGGCGACGAAAGAGCACGACTCACAGCGCGCACTGCGCCTGCGCGTAACTCGTTGCAGCCGCTTGCCGGCGGTGGCGCCGAGCTGCCGCCACACGCTCCGATTTTCCCTTTACAGTGGACCCCTGTGTACGTCAGCCATTACGACTACATTAAACTGAATGTTGGGTACACAATGCACTATACGGAAAATTAATCCGGTGATAAAACAAGTCATTTTTATCACTTAATAGAGTGACCGCTCATCTTACATGCCCAGAGAAAAACAAAAGAACTATCGTCAGAGGTGAAAGAATCACGCCATTTACTACAACGATACCAAGGAAGAAAACCTGTACCTTGGTATCGGAAAGAACCTGGAAAGAAATCCTGTACCGCTAAAATTGTTCGGTGTCGGGATTGAGCGGCCTTACAACGGTGGTTCGCTTCGTCCGTTCGAGAGACGTCCAGCGGTGAGACGAGCCAGAGCCGTGGATCCGAAGCGGCGCCGTGAGAACCGTGGACGCTGATCACTTCGGACGGGACACAATGAGTCCATTCAGGGCGCCGTTATTAATCGACCCCTCTCCTTTCCCACCCTCCTCGATGGCCCTTTGCACTAGCGTAGCGTGCCCTCTTTACCGTTTCTCCCCTCCCTCCGAGGCAGCTTGCTGCGGGCGGCGCGCGAGCTTCAATTGTCGACGGGTCGCGGGAGCTTCCGCAATTCTCCCCGCGCCCCCGCAACTCACCCTTTCCTTTCCCGTGGTCCCCTCGCGTTATGCTTGGCCGTTCGACAGCCCAGCTATGCGAGACACGCGGTCGGAGGTGTTGAAGAGGAAAGGGGCTCGTCACAGGCGCTTTTGTTTCTCGCCTTCTTCCCACTTCACGGCGCTTCGAGCTGTCGTTTTGGTCACGCTCTCGATTTGGCATTCCAGCCGGATATGAAAGAAAGACTGAGAATAATAAAAGAGCGTGAGGCAAAAACAAAGGGGAGATTGCGGCGTGCTTCCTTCGTGCCGCCATATAGGTTCTTCCTTCCTCCCTCCCTCCGATTCGGTTCGGGTCCTCCGTTCGCGCCGCCATCGCGATGAGTGTAATCCCGTTAGGAGCGCCTTTAATTCACTTTGCCGGCCCAATTGGGGGAAAGTGAAGGACGGGCGACGCGCTCCGACGGCCGCCCAGTCTCGAACTCGCGCTCGCCCCGGCTTTGTTTGCGGCGTCGCCATTGTTTTTGGGACAGCGAATCGGTCTTCTTTCTCTTCGGGCAGCGCGCGGCGGGCTTTCGTTTCTCTTGTCTCAGATTTCCATCCTCCTTTCTCCCTCACCCTTCTTCTTTTCCTTTTGTCTCTTTTTTTTCTCTTCGCTAACTCACCGGTGTTTCACTGTCGTTATTGTGAACGCAGCACGGGAAAAAACACTGCAATGCAGAACTGCATCGGCATTCCTTACGTTTCGCTTCGAAGTGTTTCCCTTTCAATCTCTCTCTTTGTCACGAAAAACGTTTCTAAATTTTGAACACGTACGTGTGTTTGCGTGCTTACTTTTTACCAAAACGATGTAAACAGTTCTTCCCTCCGCGTGTTTACGAAAGCAGCAAATGTGAAGTCGCTATAGGTTTGAACTTCAGGCGCAGTACTAAAAGAACGTGAAAAGTGATAAAAGGGGAATTTGTATTGAAACATGCCAACTTCATTTATTTGAAAATCTTTAGAACTTTACCACAGCTCTTAAATCATGGTTAACACTAACGCAATTTTTTTACAAGCGGGCATGAGTAGCCCTGAAAACACAAAGTGGAGACGTTAATAAAGAGACGCTATGGTTCTACACACCAAGTGATGAAAACCACGCGTTTTGGACTGAAAGAAAGAAAGAAAGAAAGAAAGAAAGAAAGAAAGAAAGAAAGAAAGAAAGAAAGAAAGAAAGAAAGAAAGAAAGAAAGAAAGAAAGAAAGAAAGAAAGAAAGAAAGAAAGAAAGAAAGAAAGAAAGAAAGAAAGAAAGAAAGAAAGAAAGAAAGCGCAAGCGGCGTAAACTCCAGACTTGAGAACCCTGGCGTTACATGAGCATTCGAGAAGGCGGCATTAGAAAGAGAGATAGAGGCCCGCACCAATCACAATCGACGCTTATCGACTACGTGACACTGAGGCGCCACGAGAGGGAGCCTCTTCTGTCACGAGGCCTTCGACCTGACACCTTTTATTTACGATCAGTGAGCTCCCGTATGTATTTTTTTATCGCCATCATTTGATTCTCAACTTTTCCTATACCACAAAAAATATACGCTGTTCCAATATATACCCGACCTTCCTATTCGTGTTCTCTCTGTGAACACGTTCTTCCCATCAACTCCAATCGACGTTGGCCATATTTTCCAATGTTTCCATTTTACCGCGCTTTTTGCCACATAGGCGGCGCACATCGTTTTCCCGCTCTGTTGGCTCGGCTCTCGAGCTATGCGATCCTTTAGGGGGCGCGAAATGAAGATTCAAATCGAAAGCCTCTCGCTTCATTCAAGACGCACCGAGTAGCGGGGGTCGAATGCAGGCTGCCGCCGCCGGTGCAGCCTGCTGGGTTTCATAACTTTATCCTGTCGGCCGTTGTAGGGATCGAAGAGTGCGTGATCATAAACGCTTTTATGGCTCCGAGAAATGTGCTGCCCCAGAAGTGGGTGGACGTTATTCGGCGCTCGCGAGCCTCTCCTGCTTTGGAACAGACGAACGCACTGACACGTATAGCGGTCAAATTGGATCCTATAAACGTCGCAATTCGGGACGCTAACCTGTACTGCGCCGCATTCACTCGAGCACAGAGGGGTGATAATGTCGACCGTAAAAGGGGGTACAATTTAAGTAGTACCAAGTAAAAGAAAGAGAAAGTGAGGAGAAGTGGAAGTGCGCAGGTTTCGATCGGGAAAATCTTCTGGTCAGTTACCGCCGGCGACAACTGAGGAAACGAGAAATTCAAAGGTATGGAAAAGAAGTGAGAAGGGTTGGCTAATGTTGGTACATGCGTACACAGCTTTAAAGGGGCCCCTAAAGCACTTCGAGTTTAAAGACGAGAGAGGGGCTTCTTCTTCGTCTAAATGTTGGACCTCTGAGCCTTTCAACCTGCGGCGCGGTGACCATCGAGCGAAGAACACGTCTAGGAGGATGAAAAGCTTTAATGGAACTGAGAAAAAAAGAAAGAGGGCGAGCCGGCGCTGCCACGAGAGCACGAGTCAGCTCATGAGGAGCATAAATAATGATGATGATTATTGTTCTGCTAAGAGGGATGATGAAAAAGAAGTCACAGCAGTCTCCCGCACCGATACACGATATTAGCTGGCCTCCAACGACTACCGCAGCTGTACGCGCCGCTTCACCGCTGTGCCATCGGGCAAGCGTAAAGAGCAGGTCCTGACGATACTGCCGCGTCCGCCGATCAATTTTATACGGACCAAGCTCCACAGTAGTTGCCTTGGACACTGTTTTCCTTTGAGTAGAACTGCATTGCCTTTCTTCAATAAGTCATTTCTTTTTGCTTGGTTGGATGTGAATTTTCTGAGTTCATTAGGGTTATCTTTAAACCAACGAGACCAGAATGCTTGTAAATAATCTTCTCGCTTGCTCGAAGGCTTCTTCAGTTGATCATTGGTCGACTCTGTGTTGATTTTGAGGTTGTAAGGTGGTAGCGCTGTCAGTCGCCTTTCGACGAGAAAATCTGCTGGATTTTCTTTTCCGAGGACAAAATCGCCATCTAGTATATTTTTTCGAAGTTCTGATTTCTTGCGTTCGGTTCTGCCCAAACGCCTTCCAGGTAACGAGATCCTTGTTAATCCAGCAAAGTGAAATCTGAGAATCGGACCAAGATGCTGTTTCACCATTGCCAAGGTCGCAATGCTTGATGATTTAGGCGTGTAGACGGGCTGCAAGCAAGGCCGAGATCAATTGCAGTCTCGCTAGGGTGACCGTCTTTAACGATTCAACTGTGGGGTTTGCCATTAGTAGGGATAATGCGGACCAATTAGACGACCGTACGAAGGTAGGCTGCAGCCCCGTATGCCGACTCACTGGCGTCGGAAAAGACGGGCAGTTCTGCCTTTTCGTAAGGGCCTTCGCTGCCGGCTGATAGGAACCTTGGAATACTGAGGTCATGTAGCATAGCTACTTCCTTGCTCCATTTATGCCAGACATCGGACAACTTGAGTGACAATGTCTCATGCCCAGTCGAGGTTTTCCCTCCAGAGTTCTTGTAAGAAGATTTTCGCCCATACTAGAAAAGATGACAGAAACCTTAAGGGGTCGTAGTTCCTCGCAACAGACTGAAGCACAAAGCGTTTGAAAAATCGATGCTTCTCTATGAACTGAAGGATTTCCTAGGGCTTTGGCAAGCCGCCTTCCTAAGCGAGGCCTCCGAAGACCAGGAGTGGGCCGTTCAGCCGGGTCAGGGCCGTCGCTGAGGACCTCGTAAGGTGGTCCTCGAGCAGTGGATCCCTTGCAGCCTAGCCCCGGGCACAGTAACAACCGTTGGGCAAATAAATATCATTCAACGCAACCCCTGGGGCTTGAACGAAAAGGTATCCGTCTGCTTGTTCCAATAAAGTCCCAGGACTTTTAGAGGTCTTGAAAGCGAGCAAAGTGATTTTTCAGGAGAAGGATTCCTTGTTCGAAGGCGGTAGATACAACAGAGGCGTTGCTGGCCGATTTACGAATGCTCATGGAAGCTTCTCTGAATATCTCACTTATTTGTTTGTGCATCTGGATAGCTTCTTCGGTGGTGTTGGCGCCTAATGAGAAGATCGTCCTACATATATATGGAGTCTTGCGATAGCCGAGCTGTCGCAGGATAGCGGTTTTCTACGGACCTGAAGTGGTGCTTGAAGGTAGCAGTCAGTAGGAAAGCACTTGAAGAAGCTCCAAAGGGCACTCTCATTCTCCTAAATTCTATTTCCAGAAGTGGGCTATCCACTAGGGCTGAAGTCGTGAACCACAAAGAGCGAAGCGCATCTCTGTCTGCCTATCGCAGGCCAATCTGTAGGAACGCCTTCTCAACATCGGCATTCATCGCTACCTTGTAGCGTCGGAAACGAAGCAGTAGCGTAACTACGTCGCGA